>NC_045991.1:23311422-23387062 GCF_010909765.2 Amblyraja radiata
CCCCCCACACTCTCCCCCTCCACCCCACACTCGCCCCCACACTTTCTCCCTTAAGAATTGTGTAAGTTTCTATAAGAATCCCCCTCAATCTTCTACATTCTAGCGAGTACAAGCCGAGTCTATCCAGTCTTTCGTCATATGAAAGTCCTGCCCCCAGGATGCAGACTCCCCCAAGCAGAATATGAGGTGCTGTTCCTCCAATTTCCGGTGTTGCTCGCTGTGGCCATGGAGGAGACCCAGGACAGAGAGGTCGGAGACGGAGTGGGAGGGGGAGTTGAAGTGCTGAGCCACCGGGAGGTCAGCTTGCTGACCGAGCGGAGGTGTTCGGCGAAACGATCGCCCAACCTCCGCTTGGTCTCACCGATATAGATCTGCTGACATCTAGAGCAGCGGATGCAATAGTTGAGGTTGGAGGAGATGCAGGTGAACCTCTGTCGCACCTGGAACGACTGCTTGGGTCCTTGAACGGAGTCGAGGGGGGAGGTAAAGGGACAAGTGTTGCATCTCTTGCGGTTGCAAGGGAAAGTGCCCGGGGAGGGGGTGGTACGAGAGGGAAGGGATGAATTGACAAGGGAGTAATGGAGGGAGCGGTCTTTGCAGAAGGCAGATATGGGGCGAGATGGGAAGATGTGGCGAGTGGTGGGGTCACACGGCTTGTACTCGCTAGAATTTAGAAGATTGAGGGGGGATCTTATAGAAACTTACATAATTCTTAAGGTGTTGGACAGGAAGATTATTCCCGATGTTGGGGAAGCCCAGAACAAGGGGTCGCAGTTTAAGGATAAGAGGGAAGTCTTTTAGGACCGAGGTGAGAAAAACATTTTTCACACAGAGAGTGGTGAATCTGTGGAATTCTCTGCCACAAAAGGTAGTTGAGGCCACAGTTCATTGGCTATATTTAAGAGGGAGTTAGATGTGGCCCTTGTGGCTAAAGGGATCAAGGGGTATGGAGATAAGGCAGGTACAGGATACTGAGTTGGATGGTCAACCATGATCATATTGAATGGCGAATGGTGCAGGCTTGAAGGGCTGAATGGCCTCTACTCCTGCACCTGTTGTCTATGTTTCTATGTGTCTAATGGGGGCGGTGATGTTGGTGATAGTGTGGTAATGGGGGCGGTGGTGGTTCTCGTGGGAAGCTGTGGGTGGGTGGGTCCAGAAACTGCCGGAGATTCTGGACCCATATTAATGATCTGAATGAGGGAATTGAAGGCACTATCTCCAAGTTTGCGGATGACACTAAGCTGGGGGGCAGTGTTAGCTGTGAGGAGGATGCTAGGAGACTGCAAGGTGACTTGGATAGGCTGGGTGAGTGGGCAAATGTTTGGCAGATGCAGTATAATGTGGATAAATGTGAGGTTATCCATTTTGGTGGAAAAAACAGGTAAGCAGACTATTATCTAAATGGTGGCCGACTAGGAAAAGGGGAGATGCAGCGAGACCTGGGTGTCATGGTACACCAGTCATTGAAAGTAGGCATGCAGGTGCAGCAGGCAGTGAAGAAAGCGAATGGTATGTTAGCTTTCATAGCAAAAGGATTTGAGTATAGGAGCAGGGAGGTTCTACTGCAGTTGTACAGGGACTTGGTGAGACCACACCTGGAGTATTGCGTACAGTTTTGGTCTCCAAATCTGAGGAAGGACATTATTGCCCTAGAGGGAGTGCAGAGAAGGTTCACCAGACTGATTCCTGGGATGTCAGGACTGTCTTATGAAGAAAGACTGGATAGACTTGGTTTATACTCTCTAGAATTTAGGAGATTGAGAGGGGATCTTATAGAAACGTATAAAATTCTTAAGGGGTTGGACAGGCTAGATGCAGGAAGATTGCTCCCGATGTTGGGGAAGTCCAGGACAAGGGGTCACAGCTTAAGGATAAGGGGGAAATCCTTTAAAACCGAGATGAGAAGAACTTTTTTCACACAGAGAGTGGTGAATCTCTGGAACTCTCTGCCACAGAGGGTAGTCGAGGCCAGTTCATTGGCTATATTTAAGAGGGAGTTAGATGTGGCCCTTGTGGCTAAGGGGATCAGAGGGTATGGAGAGAAGGCAGGTACGGGATACTGAGTTAGATGATCAGCCATGATCATATTGAATGGCGGTGCAGTCTCGAAGGGCCGAATGGCCTACTCCTGCACCTAATTTCTATGTTTCTATATTTCTATGTTTCTAATCGGTGGGGGGCAGGTGGGTGACACATACTCACACAGACTGTACACATCAGGTGGGGCAGGTGGGTGGATCTTCGGTGGGTGGATCTTCGTGGCGGAATCGGAGGGCACCAGGGTCACAAGAGTCATCTGTGGACCAGGTCACTGAGGATCCTCGGGGGGGGGGGGGGTGCGCAGATGGGATGGAGAGGGAACTGATTCCTAAACCCCGCCACGCTGAGTGCATTTTACAATCAGAGAAACGGGCGATTTCACCAATTGTTTGAACTGCTGCCTGAACTTAGTCTGGGTGAGGGCGTAAAGAGCCGTGTTTGTGCAGTAGCTCAGCGTCTGCAACATGTAGCCTAGTTCGCCAACGAAGTTGTCTGGATAGTCCACGCTAGGAATTAAAACATACAGTCTGTACCACACAACATATACCGCATAGACCGCCCACAACACGATGAAATTCCCCGAGATGACCAGCAGTAAAATGAGGGATTTCCTGCGGCTCTCCATCTCCGGGTCTCTGCCAATCTCCCCACTGCTGGGACCCCGGAGTCTCCTGCGGGCTCTGCTCGCCACTAACACGTATCTGATGGTCAAAGTGTTGAACACAACAATGAGGACAAATGGCATCACGGGGGTGATGAGATACTGGAGAAACTCCCCGATTCCCCAGGCCAGTGAGCCATAAACAGCGGATCTTCCCGCACAAAACCAGGGGTTATGATATAGCAAGTACCAACCGCTCAACATAAAATACCAGAAGATGTTATTTAAACAGCTCAGCACGGTCACTGTCCCCAGAACCACAGCCGCTGTTCTCTCGGTGCAATAGTTTGTTTTCAGCTTCTGGCAACAAATGGCCACAAATCGATCAAAGGTGAAGGTGACGGTGAACCAGACAGAACAGTCGGTGACGGCGTAAAGGAAGAAGGCGTGGATATTACACCCTTGGACATCCCACAGGAACCGAAATGCTACAATGTAAGCAATGGGTATCCCCCTCATTATCAGGTCGACAATAATGACCAGTAGATCGGCCGCTGCCATGGCCATCAGGTAACGAGTGACACCAGTGGAGAGACCGCACTTTCCCCGGGACAGGACCACAATGGTCAGCGAGTTCACTGTGAGGAGGGAGGGAAGTAAACAGAGACATGACACACAGCCAGCGGACAAAGCAAACTCGGCAGATTCATCGAGGCGAGGGGCAAATCAAATGCACAATCCTGTTCTGGGATTGTAGAAGATTGTCTAACGAGGCTGTCTAGTAGTAACTACTGAAGGAAATACATTATTCTGCAACTGCTCGATTACTGAACAGATGAGAAGCTGCAGTTAGGAGGGTTGGGATAAAGAATCAGATCTGTGTCTGACCATTTCTCACTCACTTCACCATGGGAGTTTAGCTCTTTGCTTCTCTCACTGTGAGTGAATCAAAGATTATACAGCAGAGTAGGTATGAGCGAGTGAGGGAAGTGAGCGAAGGAAGGAGTTCAGGGACTGTATTGCCATCTGCATCGGTGCAAGGGAGGTGATGGTACATTAGACAATCTTGTTTACAGCAGCATGGTAAGAAACATAGACTGAAACCGCCGACATAAACACAGGTGGGTGACACATACTCACACAGAATGTACACATCAATTCTGCAAGGCGGGCGGGTTGCAGAACCAACTCGCGTATTAAATAAACAAAGACATTAGGACAAAATTAGAAAACAAGTCTACACAGAGAATGTTTCCATTAGTGTGAGAGTCTAGGACCAGAGGTCACATCCTCGCAATTAAAAGGGCTTTCCTTTAGGAAGGAGATGAGGAGGTATATAGAAACATAGAAACATAGACAATAGGAACAGGAGTAGAGGCCATTCGGCCCTTCGAGCCTGCACCGCCATTCAATATGATCATGGCTGATCATCCAACTCAGTATCCTGTACCTGCCTTCTCTCCATACCCCAGATCCCTTTAGCCACAAGGGCCACATCTAACTCCCTCTTAAATATAGCCAATTAACTGGCCTCAAGTACCTTCTGAGGCAGAGGATTCCACAGATTCACCACTCTGTGTGTGAAAATTTTTTTTTTCTCATCTCGGTCCTAATAGATTTCCCCCTTATCCTTAAACTGTGTGTGACCCCTTGTTCTGGACTTCCCCAACATCGGGAATAATCTTCCTGCATCTAGCCTGTTCAACCCCTTAAGAATTTTGTAAGTTTCTATAAGATCCCCCCCTCAATCTTCTACATTCTAGCGAGTACAAGCCGAGTCTATCCAATCTTTCTTGATATGAAAGTCCTGCCATCCCAGGAATCAGTCTGGTGAACCTTCTCTGTACTCCCTCTATGGCAAGAATGTCTTTCCTCACATTAGGAGACCAAAACTGTACGCAATGCTCCAGGTGTGGTCTCACCAAGACCCTGTACAACTGCTGTAGAGCCTCCCTGCTTCTATACTCAAATAATTTCAACTTCATAGTGATAAACCTCTGATCCCCACAAACAGGCAGCATCAACACATTACCCATTACTCTGTCGAAGATTTCTTCAAGGGACACGTACGTCATGGATTGTCATGGCTACAGACATTTATACCGGATCCCGTCACTGTCGTTTCTCGCCTACTGTTGCGCGGGAATTTGGACGGGGACTTACCTGGAAGAGCAACAAGGGCTAGCACGGGATAAAGGACAGGCTGTATAACTGTGAGTGCAACGTAGATTCGAAAACTTAAACTGTTCGAAGGATTTAAAAAATCGTCGGCGTAATAGAAGACTCCCTTCTCCATGGCGGTAACTTCCCAGTCTACCGTTTTCACAGACCGATCCATTTGTGTAACACCGCACGCACTCTCACACTGTTCCCCGATTACACTCGGTGACATTCACTTCACTCTCTAATATTCCCGGATTCCGAAACATCCATCTAACATCCCACTTTATTGTCCACAGATTCCTAATGGGTTTTCTCCCTCTGTGGATGGAGCTGCTGCTCGCTGTCTGTCGGTGACGGGCGGGATGATCTCACCAACACTCTCATATCCCAGCCACAACAGGAATGGTTTATATTGGGAACTGGGAAATCTCCAGTGGGTGGGTGACTCAACCGGGCTCCGTGTAGACTGACGTTAATCACACACACTCACTGAACAAACATCTACTGTTAACTCTTTTGTGTCCGGGCACAAAGTGCCAAACTCCCTCACGGAAAGGGCACCAGTCATCATGGGTGATGATATCCAGTCTATATGTTCTGTCTAGTGGACAGATAGTGCCGGGGGAGGGAGCAATCTACAGGCCTGGTAGAATCCGCACCATCTCGCCGCAATCTCTATAATCGTGAGCAGTCGCCTGAAACTGCAATGTTCAGTTTATTCGTTTCCATTGACGAGTGCATTTCGGGATCTTCATTCATTTAATCTGACATCTTGAAAGATAGAAACATAGAAACATAGAAAATAGGGGCAGGAGTAGAGGCCATTCGTCCCTTCGAGCCTGCACCGCCATTCAATATGATCATGGCTGATCATCCAACTCAGTATCCTGTACCTGCCTTTTCTCCATACCCCCCTGATCCTTTTAGCCACAAGGGCCACATCTAACTCCCTCTTAAATATAGCCAATGAACTGTAGCCTCAACTACCTTCTGTGGCAGAGAATTCCACAGATTCACCACTCTCTGTGTGAAAAATGATTTTCTCATCTCGGTCCTAAAAGACTTCCCCCTTATCCTTTAACTGTGACCCCTTGTTCTGGACTTCCCCAACATCGGGAACAATCTTCCTGCATCTAGCCTGTCCAGCCCCTTAAAATTTTAGTAAGTTTCTATAAGATCCCCCCTCAATCGTCTAAATTCTAGCGAGTACAAGCCGAGTCTTTCTTCATATGAAAGTCTTGACATCCCAGGAATCCGTCTGGTGAACCTTCTCTGTACTCCCTCTATGGCAAGCATGTCTTTCCTCAGATTAGGAGACCAAAACTGTACGCAATACTCCAGGTTTGGTTTCACCAAGACCCTGTACAACTGCAGTACAACCTCCCTGCTCCTATACTCAAATCCTTTTGCTATGGATGCTAACATACCATTCGCTTTCTTAGAAACATAGAAACATAGATGATGGATAGGACAGGTCGATGGCCAACACGTTGTTTAATCTCCTACATTCCTGGGCTTTCGAAGTGCCGAACGAGGCCCTGTGGCAACCGTTCAATATGGTCTCTACCTTAGACTTGTAGAAGATCGGGAGAACATTCACGACAACACCGATGTTCATTCTGCTCGACTCTAACACAGTCAAGTCGGTTGACATTATTTATCATTCAATCAATTTGTTGGGTACATAACAGATCTTCAGAAATATTCACGGCAAGGAACATAACGTTGTTGACGCTCTCCACCATCGAAGCGTGGATGAAGACAGGTTAATCCATCCTCGGCCTTCCTCTTCTAAAATCAGCAATATACCACTTGCCCGTTGGAAACATATTGACGAAGGGCGTGTGAGGTGTCGTGGATTGGACCAGGGGGATAGGATGGAGTCCAGGTATGTGGAAAGTAATTCAGTGGGTGCAAGAACACGCTGAAACAATGGGTCTACCTGGACAGTCAGAAGAAGCACGTTGGGACTGGGTTCCAAATGCTGTGCCTATTTTCAAGAAGGGCTGCAAGGAACATGCGGGGAACTATAGGCCGGTAAGGTTAACATCTGTAGTTGGTAATTTGCTGGAGAGTATTCTGTGGGGTAAGATATGAATGAATGAATGAATGAATGAATGAATGAATGAATGAATGAATGAATGAATGAATGAATGAATGAATGAATGAATGAATGAATGAATGAATGAATGAGTGAATGAATGAGTGAATGAATGAATGAATGAGTGAATGAATGAATGAATGAATGAATGAATGAGTGGATGAATGAATGAATGAATGAATGAATGAATGAATGAATGAATGAATGAATGAATGAAGTGAATGACATGACTGAATGAGTGACGAATGAATGAACTGAACGAAGTGAAGAATCGACATGAATGAATGAATGAATGAATGAATGAATGATATGAATGAATGAATGAAGAATGAAGAGTCGAATGAATGAATGAATGAATGAGTTCATTGGCCAAGTAAACACATACAATGAATTTGTCTTGGTGAATTTGCAGGCATTTGGGCGGGTAAGGGCTGATTAGGGACTGTCAGCATGGTTTTGTTGGAGGTCGTGTCTCACCAATCTGATTGATTTTTTCGAAGACGTGAACAAGAAGGTTGATGAAAGCAGATCTGTGGATGTCGTGTACATGAACTTTATAACAAGAGGAATCGAACTTAGGAACAAAGAGGTCCTTCTGCAGTTGTACAGGGCCCTGGTGAGACCACACCTGGAGTATTGTGTGCAGTTTTGGCCTGTTGGCCTTCATAACAAGAGGAGTTGAGTATAGGAGCAAATAGGTCCTTCTGCAGTTGTACAGGGCACTAGTGAGACCACTCCTGGAGTATTGTGTGCAGTTTTGGGCTGTTGGCCTTCATAACAAGAAGAGTTGAGTAAAGGAGCAAAGAGGTCCTTCTGCAGTTGTACAGGGCCCTGGTGAGACCACACCTGGAGTATTGTGTGCAGCTTTGGTCCCCTAATTTGAGGAAGGCCATTCTTGCAATTGAGGGAGCCCCGCGTAGATTCACCAGGTTAATTCCCGGGATGGTTGGACTGTCATATGCAGAGAGAATGGAGCGGCTGGGCATGTAAACTCTGGTGTTTAGAAGGATGAGAGGAGATCTCATTGAAACGTATACGATTGTTAAGGGTTTGGACACGCTAGAGGCATGAAACATGTTCCCGATGTGGGGGAAGTCCTGAACCAGGGGCCACAGTTTAAGAATAAGCGGTCGGCCATTTTGAACGAAGACGAGGAAACACTTTTTCTCACAAAGAGTTGTGAGTCTGTGGAATTATCTGCCTCAGAGGGCGATGGAGGCCATTTCTCTGGATGCTTTCAAGAGAGTGCTAGACAGGGCTCTTAAAATAGCGGAGTCAGGGGATATGGGGAGAAGGCAGGGACGAGGTCCTGATAGGGGATGATCAGCCATGATCACATTGAATGGCGGTGCTGGCTCGAAGGGACGAATGGCCTCTACTCCTGCACATGTTGTCTATTGACTTCAGTATCGCGTTCGATAAGGTGCCGCATGGTAGGCTGCTCTGGAAGGTTAGATCGCATGGGATCCAAAGAGAGACAGCTGAATGGATAGTAAATTGGCTCCATGGAAGGAAGCAGAGAGTGATGGTGGAAGGTTGCTTCTCAGATTGGATGCCTGTGACTAGTGGTGTGCCTCAGGGTTCAGTGCTGGGCCCGTTACTGTTTGTCATCTTCATCAATTATTTGGATGAGAACATACAGAGCAAGATTAGCAAGTTTGTTGATGATACAACAGTCAGTGGTTTTGTAGATAGTGAAGATGGTTGTGCAGGCCCGTACGAAGCTTTTCATAAAGGGGGGTACCATGACAGGATTACAAAAAACTCAATGTGAAATAATGTGCGCGCTGCGCACATCACGAGCGCGAAGTGTGAAGTCCCTCGATGCCAGGTTCCAGGGCCCGCTTAAGGGTCCTGGAAGCTCAGGGGTTTTAGATGATTTCTGTTGCATTCTGAGCCTTATTTTGGAGCATTTTTGCACCAAATATATGACCAAATTTCAGAAATTAACAGGAATCTGAGAGGTAGCTTTTTCACACAAAGGGTGTGTGTAACGAGCTGCCAGAGGAGATAATTAAGGCTGTGACTATCTTCATGTTTAAGAGACATTTGGACACGTACATGGATAGGACAGATTTAGATGGATGTGGGCCAAACGCGTGTGAGTGGGACTAGTTTAGATGGGACATGTCGGTCGGTGTGGGCAAGTTGGGCTGAAGGGCCTGTTTCCACAATGCATAATTCTATGACTAAAACTTGAAGAAGCAAAATGCATGTAGATAAGTAGAACAGATTTGAAAGAGGAGTGAAATGTAAAGGCAGAGAGAGGTTTATGGGTGGAAGGAACATAGGAAAGGAGGGGGGGGGAGAGTGAATGTTACCCAAACCAGTGTGAGCTACTTTGTTACGGTGCTTGCCCTCTCCCATAACGTATCTGCTGCCTTGGGTGATGCAGGACAGGACACAAGCTTTGGGACACGGTGTGAAGCTGTTGCCGTCTGTCCCAGCCTGGTAAAAACCTGGATGGAGTGGATTTGGAGAGGATGTTTCCACTAGTGGGAGAGTCAAGGACCAGTGGCCACAACCTCAGAATTAAATGACATTCCTTTAGGAAGGAGATGAGCAGAAATGTCTTAAGTCAGGGGGTGATGAACTGTGGAATTCATTGCCACAGCCAGCTGTGGAGGTCCAGTCAATGGACATTTTTCAGGAGGAGATTGATAGATGTTGATTGATACGGGTGTCAGAGGTAATGGGGAGAAGGCAGGAGAATGTGTTTGAGTGGGAAAGATAGATAGAGTCTTAGAGTGATACAGTGTGTAAACAGGCCCTTCGTCCCAGCATGTCCCATCTGCACTGGTCCCACCTGCCCACGTTTGATCCATATCCCTCCGAACCTGTCCTATCCATGTACCTGTCTAACTGTTTCTTATATGTTGCGATAGTCCCAGCCTCAACTACCTCATCTGGCAGCTTGTTCCATACACCTACCACCCTTTGTGTGAAAAACATACCCCACAGATTCCTATTGCCCTTCACCTTCAACCTATGTCCTCTGCTCCTCGATTCACTTATCTGGGCAAAATACTCAACCATATCTATTCAAATCATGTTTTTATACACCTCTATTAGATCATCCCTCAGCCTCATGTGCTCCATGAAATAGAGTCCCAGCGTACTCAACCTCTCCCTATAGCTCTGGCCCTCTTGTGCTGGCAACATCTTCGTAAATCTTCACTGTACCCATTCCAGTTTTATGATATATTTCCTATAACATGGTGCCCAGAACTAAATACAATGCTCTGAATGCGGCATCCCCACCTTCTTATGCAACTGCAACATGACCTGCCAGCCTCCATACTCAGCCTGACCCGTTGAGTTACTCCAGCACTCTGTGAAACGTCACAGAACAGGGCAAGATTAGCAAGTTTGTTGATGACACAGATGTGAGTGGTTTTGCATATAGTGAAGATGGTTGTGAAAGATTGCAGCAGGATCTGGATCAATTAGCCAGGTGGGCAGAGGAATGGTTGATGGTTGCACGGTTCCTTGAAGGTCGTGTCGCAGGTATATCAGGTGGTCAAAACGTATTGGGAAAGATAGATAGAGTCTTAGAGTGATACAGTGTGTAAACAGGCCCTTCGTCCCAGCATGTCCCATCTGCACTGGTCCCACCTGCCCACGTTTGATCCATATCCCTCCGAACCTGTCCTATCCATGTACCTGTCTAACTGTTTCTTATATGTTGCGATTGTCCCTGCCACAAATACCTCATCTGGCAGCTTGTTCCATACACCTACCACCCTTTGTGTGAAAAACATACCCCACAGATTACTATTAAATCTTTTGCCCTTTACCTTCAACCTACTGCAGTTGTACAGGGTCTTGGTGAGACCACACCTGGAGTATTGCGTACAGTTTTGGTCTCCAAATCTGAGGAAGGACATTATTGCCATAGAGGGAGTGCGGAGAAGGTTCACCAGACTGATTCCTGGGATGTCAGGACTGTCTTATGAAGAAAGACTGGATAGACTTGGTTTATACTCTCTAGAATTTAGGAGATTGAGAGGGGATCTTATAGAAACTTATAAAATTCTTAAGGGGTTGGACAGGCTAGATGCAGGAAGATTGCTCCCGATGTTGGGGAAGTCCAGGACAAGGGGTCACAGCTTAAGGATAAGGGGGAAATCCTTTAAAACCGAGATGAGAAGAACTTTTTTCACACAGAGAGTGGTGAATCTCTGGAACTCTCTGCCACAGAGGGTAGTCGAGGCCTGTTCATTGGCTATATTTAAGAGTTAGATGTGGCCCTTGTGGCTAAGGGGATCAGAGGGTATGGAGAGAAGGCAGGTACGGGATACTGAGTTGGATGATCAGCCATGATCATATTGAATGGCGGTGCAGGCTCGAAGGGCCGAATGGCCTACTCCTGCACCTAATTTCTATGTTTCTATGTTTCTATGTTTCTATGTCCTCTGCTCCTCGATTCACTTATCTGGGCAAAAGACTCAACCATATATATTCAAATCATGATTTTATACACCTCTATTAGATCATCCCTCATCCTCTTGTGCTCCATGAAATAGAGTCCCAGCCTACTCAAACTCTCCCACAAGCTCTGGCCCTCTAGTCCTGGCAACATCCTCGTAAATCTTCACTGTACCCTTTCCAGTTTGATGACATCTTTCCTATAACATGGTGCCCAGAACTGAATACAATACTCTGAATGCAGCCTCACCAACTTCTTATGCAACTGCAACATGACCTCCCAACTTCTATACTCAGCCTGACCCGCTGAGTTACTCCAGCACTCTGTGAAACGTCACAGAACTGGGCAAGATTAGCAGGTTTGCTGATGATACAAAAGTGAGTGGTTTTGCAGATAGTGAAGATGGTTGTGAACGATTGCAGCAGGATCTGGATCAATTAGCCAGGTGGGCAGAGGAATGGTTGATGGTTGCATGGTTCCTTGAAGGTCGTGTCGCAGGTATATCAGGTGGTCAAAAAGTATTTTGGCCTTGGCCTTCATCAGTCAGAGTATTGAGTATAGAAGTTGTGAGGTCATGTTGCAGTTGTATAAGATGTTGGTGAGACCGCATTTAGAATATTGTGTTCAGTTCTGGGCACCATGTTATAGTAAAGATGTTAAACTGAAAATAGTACAGAGATCCCCATCCTGGATCAGTCCAATCAGGGTTGTTTCATCCGCAAACTTGAGAAGCTTGACAGAGGTGTCAGTGGAGGTGCTGTCATTGGTGTGGCGAGAGTGGAGGAGAGGGGAGAGTACGCATGTTGCGGTGCTCCTATGCTGATGGTTTGCGGATCCGAGATATGCTTTCCCGTCTCACATGCTGCTTCCTGTCTGAAAGAAAGCGGGTGATCCACCGACAGAGGGGTTCAGGCACTGTCAACTCAGAAAGTTTGGAGCGTAGTAGCTCTGCACAATGGTGTTGAATGCAGAGCTAAAATCAACAAACAAAATCCTCGCTTAGTTCCCCTGGAGGTCTAGATGCTGGAGGATGAAGTGAAGCGCAAATGACTGCACCATCCACAGAACTAGTGGCCCAATATGCAAAATGCAGAGAGTCCAGCAGAGGGATTGTGATATTTTTCAGCTTGGCCAGCACAAGCCTTTCAACGGTCTCCAGACTGCATAGGTCAATGTGACAAGCCTGTAGTCGTAAAGACCAGTAATCCTTGCCTTTTTAGGTACAGGGACATTAGTGGAGACTTTGGAGCAGGCAGGGACAGTGCATCTTTGCAGGTACTGGTTAAACCTGAGTAATTGGGTGTGAAGTGTTGGTGGGGGTGCGAAAGTGTCCAGTCTCTTCATTACTGGAGTCCTGCCTTAAGTAGGTGTGAGGTGGTGAATGGGAAATGAAGGGTGCAGTGTAAATACTTTGCAGACTGGGGTCTGGCTGTGTTTGTTGGGGAGGGGGTACCAGGGTTACGTTTCTGATTTTCAAACCTGCAGTAAAACTCATTCAGGTAGTTCGTCAGCTCCAAATTATCCAAAGAGCGGGGGGCTTTCCTCTTATAGCTGGTGATTTCTTGCATGCCCTTCCAAACTGAAGAAGAGTCACTAGCTGAGAACGTGCTCCTCAATTTCTCAGAGTACCTTTCCTTGGCAGCTCCGATTCCTCTTCTCAGCTCTTTATCGATGAGTCTATCGTTTAACTCTTTAACGATTAGGCTATCGCCCCCCCCCCCATATTGAAATTGAAATGTTACCTCTGTATATAATGAAACCATTAAAAGGTATATTTATGTTACAAACTATGGAATTGATATTTTTCAGTATTATTATCAAGGAAAAGAAAGCAGTTCCAATTGTTTGATATCATTTGATATTGTTTAAAATTATTCATATGGAGGAGAAAATATAATAGCTCTAAAACCTACCTTAATTTTGCAATCTCACTAAAGATAATCCCCTTTCCCTCTTCCCTCCACCATTTCTCTCTCCCCTCCCTCCCCCTCTCTCTCTCCCCCTCCCACACCCCCTGTCTTTCTGGCAAGGGGGACGAAGATGAAGGTGGCATGGGCCCAGTGGGAGTGGCGTGGGCCCAGTGGGAGTCAGCAGGGGTGGTGTGGGCCCAGCGAGGGTGGTGTGGGCCCAGTGGTGCTGGCGTGTGCCAGCGTGGGTGCTGTGGGCCCAGCGGGTATCAGCGGGAGTGGTGTGGGCCCAAAGGGGGGGTGGGCACAGCGGGGTTGGCGTGGGCCCAGCGGGGTGTCGTGGGCCCAGCGGGGATCAGCGGGGGTGGCGTGGGCCCAGCAGGGGTGGCGATGGCCCAGCGTGGATGGCGTGGGAGGAAGATGGCTTGGGCCCAGCGGGGTTGGCTTGGTCCCAGCAGGGGTGGCGATGGCCCTGCAGGGGTGGTGTGGGCACAGCGGTGGTGGCTTGGGCCTAGCGGGGTTGGCTTGGGCCAGCGGGGATGGCGTGGTGGGAAGATGGCTTGGGCCCCGGCGGCGGGGGAAGGCGAGGGGAGCGGGCCCCGCCGCAGCGGCGTCTGTTGTTGGGGTTACAGCCGTTAGGTTCAGATTCAGCCACTCGCGCCCGGCGACGGGACGACGAACTCCCGGTCGCCAGGCAAGCCGTCGTTGGGGCTCCGACGCCGCGGATGGAGACGCTGGACCGGGCGGCAGACACCGCACCCCCCCCCCCACCCGGGGGGCCCGGAGAAATGGGCATTCCCTTGTCCCGCGGGTCAGATTTATTCTCCGATTTTTATTTTTCCTCTCGGGATTTTTTCTTACTCTGGGGGAAAAAGGGGGATGCTGTCGCACCCACCGCACCCCCCCCCCCCACCCCCCTTCGGACGGCCATGAAATACCAGAAACACACGGATCAACGAGTCAACAGCGCAGTAGGTCCACTCGCTGATACAGCCACTGCCGACGATGAGCTGTTGTTTCCCGCGCCAGCCACGTGGGGGAGCGGTCAGCCGCTGCGTCTATTTGTTGAACGGGATTACCCCGGTGTTGTTCTCACTCTTACTCGGGAGCCGTCTCTTCACACACTCGCGCCTTAAACATGTTCAGATGAGAGAATGTCCATGAGAAATATAGGAGGGAATGTTGTGCTATTTTGTGCTATACTCGTACCCAATAGTTGGCTTTACTCAGATAGGCACAGACACAAAATTAAACAGATCGTAGATCAGGGGAGATTCCATGGAACAAGTCGGATATTTGAAGGCCTTTTTCAGTGCAACCGCGAAACGCTCCAAGAGAACCCAAAGTCTTTCAATAATTCGTAGTACTGACAGCATGTTTATATTCTCGTGACACAATAGTATTTGTGTAGTCGAAATAAATGATCATTGATCAATGTCTCTGTGGCCTTTCATCTTTGTCTTTCCGCAACGTTAACATTAATCTTAAATGTTATGTTGTTTTGAAAAATCTCTCTTCCATATAACCATATAATAACCATATAACAATTACAGCACGGAAACAGGCCATCTCGGCCCTACAAGTCCGTGCCGAACAACCTTTTTCCTTTAGTCCCACCTGCCTGCACTCATACCATAACCCTCCATTCCCTTCACATCCATATGCCTATCCAATTTATTTTTAAATGATACCAACGAACCTGCCTCCACCACTTCCACTGGAAGCTCATTCCACACCGCTACCACTCTCTGATTAAAGAAGTTCCCCCTCATGTTACCCCTAAACTTCTGTCCCTTAATTCTGAAGTCATGTCCTCTTGTTTGAATCTTCCATATTCTCAAAGGGAAAAGCTGGTCCACATCAACTCTGTCTATCCCTTTAATCATTTTAAAGACCTCTATCAAGTCCCCCCCCACGCACTCCAGAGAATAAAGACCTAACTTATTCAACCTTTCTATGTAACTTAGTTGTTGAAACCCAGGCAACATTCTAGTAAATCTCCTCTGTACTCTCTCTATCTATATATATCTATCAAATAACTACCATAGATATCAACATCCGTGTAGGGAGAATTGATGGATATACATATTGTTTTAGAAAAGGTGTTTCAGCAGGCGGCATTGGTTTTAGCCATTTTAAATACAGTACTGTGAAGGCTAAATGCATTGAAACATCTATTTATTATCGTCCTAACATTCGATGTCATAATTTTTATAATCCTTATAATTAAAAAAAATCCCTATCTTGGCAATTATCTGCGCCCAATTAAGCCACATTGAATAATAGCCTCCAATATCGCATCTTGAACTAATTGAACTGTTATCCACTCTTCCCACTTACATAACTAATATCAGGGGTTTCAATTTACCATTTTGCTTCCTGATATACGACAATATGAAAATCTAAACAATTAAAATCAATTACTTTACAAATACAAATACATGTTATAAAATCCTAATCAATGGGTGTACATTAGCATTCAGTCCGGTCCAGCTCCACTCTCTTTCCCAACGTCCGATTGTTCAAAATGTCCTCTGATCCTCTGCCATGCTTCGGTATAGTCTTAGTGCTCTCAGACCATTCTTGAATAGCCATCTCACCCTCCCTCATCAGTGATTCCCAGTCAGAATGGAAGTGTGGTATTTGTGAAATTTAGCTGCAATAATTCTTAATGTCTCGTCCTAGTTACTTCGTACTGCAGCCAAGGTAACTTTTCTCGCATTTTCCTCCTTTTATTATGAATCGGTACACTGTGAATACCTCGATTGCAAACGCGTATTGCCTTTCCGCTGACTGGTTAGTAATCCGGGTAAGACAGAGGTTCAATTGGACCATTTTTAAATGATACCAAAAAATGGATTTGACCTGTCCTCCCCCCCCCCCCCCCCCCCCCCACTCCCCTCCCCCGTACCCCGGGATTTCCGCCAATGGCGTTGTTCCACTAAGACAAAAATAACTGGACGTATTCAATCGTCTTCTTGCAGGAACATATTTGATTCGCACCTCACATCAATACATTATCTCAAAAAAATCGAACAGATTAAATCTTTAAAAACAAAGCTACGTCCAACTCCCTCGGGATAACTGAACGTTTAAAACGAGGACAAGTTATCAAAGTCATGACTGACCTCAGGTCAACGGTTTTTCAGCAGCTTGGAACAACTCAGCAGGTGAGGACACATCACGTGCATTAAATAATTACAAGTATATTCGATTCAATCGACCAGGGTTGGGGCTCGCGTGTGGTGAGAAGTCAATATGGAGAAGCAATGATACAATGTTGATATTTTGTGTTGGGGGGAGATTGAAACCATCACTTGAACCGCCCTGTTTCGACGAATGCAATCAACCCGGCATGCACAACCAAATAAGATCAAATAGAACATGTTGTCCTATAACTTTAGTCTGTGCACGACATACACAAGAAGAAGAGGAAGATAGTTTGTGTACACATCTGAGCAGTTATTTTTAGACACTAAACATTCCGATGTTGTTTGACCACTCGTGAACTTTACAATGAGCTGAATATTTCCCCGTCATTGACAAGGACAGCGGACTCTAGACAACAGTTTGATTGAACCTGAGGAAAGGGAGAACAGATTTCCCCTCACGGATGTCACAAACTGCTGGCGTTTCAAATCAACTGTTCGAATACAGTTCATGCTTTCGGCGTCCTAACAGACCGGGCTCTGTTGAGATTTAGCCTCCAGACACAACATCATTTTCATATCCTTGTCACGTTCGACCTGCTGATCAACCTGCTCCAGTAACATGCAGGTAGATGCAAAAAGCTGGAGAAAGTCATCGGGTCAGACAGCATCTTTGGAGAAAAGTAATAGGTGACGTTTCAGGTCGGGACCCTACTCCAGATGAACGCCAGCGGAAAGGAAACGAGAGATAGGGATGATATGGAAAGATATAGAATATATGATTGAAAGATATGCAAACACGTAACGACGATAAAGGAAACAGATCATTGTTATTTGTTTGCTGGGTGAGAACGAGTACAATGAGACTCAACATTCTCTTCATGTATGGTCTGTATTATTGTCCAATGTCTGCTTTACATTCTTTTTGCCCCAGTTACACATGCCTTGTAACTTAAACACTTCTCCATGTTATATATTTCCACTCCAAACCTGACCTTTAAGGTACAGTCAGTGTGTTGCCATAGTTTGCCATCATGCTTCCCCAATATTTAAGCTGTGGATTTTAACAAAGCACAGACTTGCCCATAGCATCCATATTTCCTGTGTCAAATCCCCCTCGTGCCCCTTAGCCAAGACCAAATAAACCATGTTAAATAACAATTTAATAGACGTTATGACATAATTTAACAGACAATAGTTTATTCTGGTCTATTTATCTGTCTTCGTGGTGTAGAAATGAGGAGCTGTCGGAGCTAGTTTAGAAAAACAAAGTTACAAAGTGTTGGAGTAACTCTTTGGATCCAGCATCGTTCCTGGAGAACATGCCAGCTGACGTTCCGTTCGGGACCCCCTGTTTAGACTGATGACAGGGGGTGAGGGGAAAGCTAATACATGGGCGGAGCAAAACCTGCCAGGTAATGGGGGCTAGATTAAATATTATCTACAAACGATGAATACAATGCTCATTCAGTTGGGTTGTCAGTCACAGAAGCGGAACATGAGTCGTTGTTCCACCAATTTGCTGTGGCCTCATTCGGGCAATAGAGCATGGGAAAGGGACGGTGTTAATGTGCTTAGCAACCGGAGAACCATAAGGACTCTGAGGATTGAGCGCATGTTTTCGGCGAAAACGTCACCCATTCGACGCTTGGTCTTGCGCAACACTAGAGGGCAAAACTGTCATATGACGGGAATATGTTGAATGGAGATTTGCGAGGGCAGATTTTTACGCAGCTAATGGAGGGAGCGTGGAACGCTTTGTCAGGGGTGGTGGAGGAGGCAGACACGACAGTAGAAGTGGTTTTGAGATAGACACCTAGAACTGCAAGGTATAACGGCTATGGATCATTGTAGACAGATTAGCTCTGTTTAACGTGTCACCATCTACGGTGCAACTATTGTGGGCCGAAGCGCCCACTCCCGTGCTGCACTATTTAATCATCAATATGCATGTGGGGCCCGATAGTGCACATGTTTTGTAGCTGTAGTTAGTGTTTGCCCTTAAATGACACTTACTGACCATAGTCATTGTCACACAGCATGGAAACAATCTGTGATTCCCGGTTCTGTCCGGGGGAAGGGAAACGAGAGCAGGATTACAAGAAATAGGGGCGATGCGGGCCACGAGTAATGCATGACAGCAGGTAGAAACGATGTTTACGAAAGAAATAAGATCTAGAATGTTCTAGAGTGGGAAGCCTCATCTTCCGAGCAGATGCGGGGAGGCGGAGAAATTGAGAGTCGGTATAGCGTCTTTGCAGGAGACAGGATGCGAGCAATTGTAGTCCAAATACCTTCGGGACTCGGTAGGTTTGTAGTAGATGCCAGCCGTTTTTCTGTTCACAGGGATAGAGCCAGAGAGATCAAGAAAGTGGAGAGTGGTGTCAGAGATAAACCAGATGAATTTGTGGTCTGGGTGGAAGATGTGAATTTACTGAAATCAACGAGCTCATCGGTACAAATACAAGTGTTGCTAGTGTAAACATAGAAACATAGAAACATAGAAAATAGGTGCAGGAGTAGAGGCAATTCGGCCCTTCGAGCCTGCAACGCCATTCAATATGATCATGGCTGATCATCCAACTCTGTATCATGTACCTGTCTTCTCTCCATACCCCCTGATCCCTTTAGCCACAAGGGCCACATCTAAATCCCTCTTAAATATAGCCAATGAACTGGCCTCAACTATCTTCTGTGGAAGATAATTCCAGAGATTCTCCACCCTCTGTGTGAAAAATGTTTTCCTCATCTCGGTCCTAAAAGATTTCCCCCTTATCCTTAAACTGTGACCCCTTGTTCTGGACTTCCCCAACATCGGGAACAATCTTCCTGCATCTAGCCTGTCCAACCCCTTAAGAATTTTATAAATTTCTATAAGACCGCCCCTCAATCTTCCAAATTCTAGCAAGTACAAGGCGAATCTTTCCAGTGTTTCTTCATATGAATGGCCTGACATCCCAGGACTGTTATGTCCAACAACAAATGTTGTTTGACATAACAGATAATATGTCAGTCGTTGCTGGAGCCCATGCAAGTCGTCATTGCCACAGCTATTACTTGGAAACAATGTGAATAGCGTCCAAAGATAAGTTGTTCAGGGCATGGACAAGCTGCAGCGGGCGGAGGAGAGTGATAGGAGAGTGAGATTATTTGAGTCTCGGTTCGAGGTAGAATCGGAGTACATTCCGGGTGGAAGATAGGTGCGTAAATGGGTCGGATGTGAATGAATGGATGAACGGATCAATGAATGAATTCATGTTTATTGGACAAGTATGTACACATACAAGAACTCTGCCCTGGTGCTCCGCGCGCAAGAACGACACGACATACAGTAACAATTAAGAATGACACATCAATCATTAAACATTAATAATAAAACATTATAAATTAAACATGTGAACTAAATGAACGAATTGCCAGAGAAAAATAAGGCGACAGACTTTTAGTTATTGAGCAGAGCTACTACTCGTGAAAACAAAGCTGTTTTTATGTCTGGCTGTGGCGGCTTTGACAGTCCGGAGTCGCCTTCCAGAGGGAAGTGCTTCAAAGAGTTTGTGGCTAGGATGAGAGGGGTCAGAACTGATCTTACAAGGTGACAGGGTCCTAAAAAATGACAGTTATTAAAGTGTTGTATGAGGGTGTGTGAGGTTTCTCGTCTGTACATGTAATGAACTGGAGAAGGGGAATAAGATATGTGGAGAAGGTATGCGGGGATATGTACAGTGTGTAGAAACAATAGGTTGTTTCCTATGGTTAGTGAATATTGGTGAATAGAGAGATGAGCGCAGTGCGGAGCTCGAGAATGATAAATTTGGAGGCTCTTGATGGAAGATCGCTAAAGGTGATGAGCTTAGAAACCGTCTAGGCGATGGTGGCTGGGTGGCCGGCTCTGTGATCATGTTCAATGCATAAATATGAGGAGATTTCCGAGAGCTGGCGGCCGGCATCAACACGTTAGAGCTCAGACTACCAGACCACAACGGCACCTTCCTTGTCGGCGGATTTAATAACAATGTTAGGTTTGTTGCTGAGTCAGCGCAGGTCTGTACGTTTAGAGGGGATGAGATTGGAGTGGGTGAGGGGAGCAAAGAAGGTGGTTGGTGTCGCTGCTCTGTCTCTCTCCGTACCTGCTTGTCCAACAAGGCTTCAATTTATTATATTGCCTCCCATTAGACCCAAGCAGAAACATGAATGCTATATCATCAAATACAATTAATCATTATATAAATGCTAAAGAATGTGATTATTAACCTATTTCACTGGTGAATATTATAATTCAATCCTACTTCCAGGCTCTTTACCACCGATTTAATTTGTTCACAATGTCCTCTGATTCTTTAAAGAAGGAGAGGAGATCTCACAGCTTCCGAGTAGCCTTTACCTCTCGGATCATTGATGAACGGCCAGCTCACGGATCGTGTGATCAACAGCGCAGGATGTCCGCTCGATGCCGCAGCCACTGCCGGCGCAGAGCTGCCGTTCCCGCGACAGCCGCGAGGGGGAGCGGTCTGTCTGCCGTTGCCTCTCTTTGTTGAGTGGGATTACGCCGGCGCTGCTGTCACACTGACTCAGGTCCGTCTCTTCACAGACTCGCTCCATAGACATGGTCAGACTTGTGAATTCCCAATGGTAAATCACGTCGCATTATTTTCGACATAAGAAGCCCAGCAGCTTGTTGCTTTATATAAAGTGCTTAGTCCTTCACATGTCAGGTCTATGCACCAGGGAAACTGAACTCGATGCAGATATCCTTCAACCTGGACTTCAACTTCAACCTGGACTTCCACTGTTACGCTGATGACACCCAGATCTACCTTGGCACCAAATCCCCCCACAACCCCCCCCCCCCCCCCCCCCTCTCCCATATCAACCCCTGTTTGTCAGCTATAAAAACCTGGATGCAACATAATTTCGTCAAACTCAACAGCGATAAGACAGAATTCCTCCTCATAGGCTGCAAAGTCACACTCAGCAAAATGAATAACCGCACTCTCACCCTCGACGGCACCACTATCTCCCCATCTCCTCTTGAGCCTCACATCCGCCATGTCATTAAAACCTCCTTCTTTCATCTCCGCAACATCGTCAAACTCAGACCCTCTCTCACACCGCCCGCTGCTGAAAGACTGATCCATGCCTTCATCCCCTCCCGACTGGACTATTGCAACTCACTTCTCCTTGACATCAGCTCCACCTACATGAACCGACTCCAACTGGTCCAGAACGCAGCTGCCCGACTCATCACCCACACCAAATCCTGGCATCACATCACTCCAGTCCTCAAACAACTTCACTGGCTTCCCATCTCCCACCGGATCACCTACAAAATCCTGATCCTCACCTACAAACCCCGCCACCATCTGGCTCCCCCCATATCTCACTGACCTCCTCTCCCCCTACCAACCCTCACGGTCCCTCAGATCCACGTCAGCCGGTCTCCTCTCCATCCACAAGTCCAACCTCCGCAGTTTAGGGGACAGAGCCTTCTCCAGGGCAGCTCCCAGGCTCTGGAACTCCCTCCCCCAACTGATCCGCAATTAAGTGTCCCTCACCATCATCCAGTCCCTCCTCATGACCCATCTCTTCACCTCTGCCTATCCTTAGCCCCACGTCCCCCTCACTTTTCATCCGTGCATTAATTGCCTCATAGTGTGTTTTGTTTTGAGTTCTGTCTTTAATTTGTGTACTAGTCATGTCTCTACTATTTCTTTCATTCCGCTTACATGTTTTTCCTCTACTTGCTAAATTTTTGTAAGGCATCCATAAATAAAATTTATTATTATTATTGTTATCCTCTAAATTGGTATGGAGGGGGATGCTTGAGGTCAGAAAGAGGAGCAGAATCTGATTGTTCATCTCCTGTGTCAATTCACGGCAAATGAAATAGAAATGTTCTATCCATTTAGTTTACCGATTATAGCCCAAGACTGTTTCAATACTTCCAGTACGTCTGACCGAGCTCCTGTCTCATTCTCGTGCTCTTGCTGCTCAATGCACATTTCCCTCCGCTGCCTTAGGTGGGAGCTTCGTCGCGATGCTGTGCGTTTCCCGCACCTTCCCATAAAGCGTATAATACAATGGGGTGGAGATTGTAACCTTCACGTGGTCCGCCCTGTTTCGACCAATGCAATCAACCCAGCGTGCACAATCAAATGAGATCAAATAGAACAAGTTGTATTACAACTTTAGGCTGTGCACGCCATACGCAAGAAGACGAAGCATAATACAATGGTCTGTGTAGGAAGGAAATGCAGATGCTGGTTTAAACCGAAGATGCACACAAAAAGCTGGGGCAACGCAGCGGCACAGGCACCGTCCCTGGAGAAAATAAATGGTTGCCGTTTAGGATCGAGACCCTTCTTCAGACTGGTTAGGGATACGGGAAAAGAGAGATATAGATAATGATGTGGAGAGATAAAGAACAATTAATGAAATATATGCAAAACAACAACAACGATGGTGAAGGATACATGCCATTGCTTGCTGTGTGTTAGGTGAAAACGAGAAGCTACTGCAACTTGGGTGGAGGATGGATAGATAGAGAAGGAATGATGGGGTTACTTGAAGTTAGAGGAATCAATATTCTTACCACTGGGTTATAAGCTGCCCAAGAGAAATTGATGAGGCCCTCACTTGTGTCTACTCGGTAGCCCGCAACTCCGCCCTTGCTCTCCCTCTAACGGGACTCCAATACGTCACATCTTCCCGTCTCCATCACTGAGCTACCGCAAGGCTCGATACTGGCACCGCAGCTATTTACAATATATATCAATGATTTGGATGAAGGGATTCAAATTAACATTAGCAAATTTGCAGATGACAGAACTCTGGGTGGCAGTGTGAACTGTGAGGAGGATGCTATGAAAATGCAGGATGACTTGGACAGGTTGGGGGAGTGGGCAGATGCATGGCAGATGAAGTTTAATGCTGATAACTGCGAGGTTATCCACTTTGCTAGCAACAACAGGAAGGCAGATTACTATCTAAATGGCGTCAAGTTGGGAAAAGGGGAAGTACAACGGGATCTGGTGGTCCTTGTACATCAGTCTATGAAAGTAAGCATGCACGTACAGCACGCAGTGAAGAAAGCGAATGGCATGCTGGCCTTTATAACAAGAGGATTCGAATATAGGAGCAAAGAGGTCATTCTGCAGTTACACAGAGCCCCATTGAGACCACACCTGGGGTATTGTGTGCAGTTTTGGTCGCCTAATTTGAAGAAGGACATTCTTGCTTTTGAGGGAGTGTAGCGTAGGTTTACAAGGTTAATTCCTGGGGTGGCGGGACTGGCATATGCAGAGGGAATGGAGCAGCTGGCCTTGTACACTCTGGAGTTTAGAAGGATTCTCACTACAACATATACGATTGTTAAGGGTTTGGACACGCTAGAGGCAGGAAACATGTACCCGATGTTGGGGGAGTCCAGAACCAGGGGCCACAGTTTAAGAATAAGGAGTAGGTCATTTAGAACGGAGACGATTAAACACTTTTTCTCACAGAGAGTTGTGAGTCTGTGGAATTCTCTGCATCAGGGGGCAGTGGAGGCGGGTTCTCTGGATGCGTTCAAGAGAGACCTAGATAGGGGTCTTAAAAATTTGGGAGTCAGGGGATATGCGGAGAATGCAGGAACGGGGTACAGATTGGGGATGATCAGCCATGATCACATTGAATGGCGGTGCTTTCTCGAAGGGCCGAATGGCCTACTCCTGCACCCATTGTCTATTGTCTATTGTCTATTGTCCACCACTTTCCGCCTTCCGCAGAGACCGTTCCCTCCGCAACTCACTGGCTAACTAGTCCCTTCCCACCCAAACACCCCCTCCCCTGGTATCTTCCGCTGCAACCACAGAGAATAAAACACCTGTCCCTTTACCTCCTCCCTCGACTCTGTTCGTGGACCGCGACAGTCTTTTCAGGTTTGGCGGAAGTTCAATTGCACCTCTTCCAACCTCATCTGAACCTACCTGATCTCACGGTTGCTTCACATTTTAATTCTCCTGGCCATTCCCACACAGACCTTTCTGTCATTGGTCTCCTCCATTGTTAGAGTGAGGCTAAATGCAAATTGGAGGAATAGCATCTCATATTTTGCTTGGGCAGCTGACAGCTCAGTGGTATGAATATCGATGTATTAACCAAGTATCCCGTCAATCTCTTTCTCTCTATCCCTCTCCCAACCATGTCGCACTTGCTTCTCGTTTACCCCAACAAACTGCTAACAATGGCTATTTCCTTTATCATCGTTATTTTGTTGCATATATTTCATTCATTGTTCTTTATCTCCCGACATCGTCGTCTATATCTCTCGTTTCCCTTAGCCCAAACCAGTTTGAAGACGGGTCTCGACCTGAAACGTCACCAATTCGTTTTTTTCAAAAGATGCTGCTGAGTTCCTCCAGATTGTTGTGTCTTCTTCGGTTTAATACAATGGTCTGGTCTATGCACCATGTCCGTGGGGGGAAATATCTCTCTGAACCTCATATCAAGCACATGTTACTTGTGTCTGTGGGATGGTGTATGTGTGTGCGTGTGGCAGGTGTGAGGTTGCGTGTATGTGTGTGAGTGCGGTAGAGTGTGTGTGTGGGGTGGGGTGGTGAGTATGTGTGGTGAAGTGGGTGTGTGAGATGGGTGATGGTATGTGTGGGGTGGTGGGTGTGTGGGGCGGTGAATACGTGGGGTGTAGTGGTGGTATGTGTAGGGTGGTGCGTGTGTGTGGAGTTTATAGGGCGGCGAGTTTGTGAGCTGGTGTGTGGGGTAGTGTGTGAGCTGGTGTGCGGGGCAGTGTGTGGGCTGGTGTGTGGATAGCGTGTGAGCTGGGGTGTGGGTGGTGTCTGGGGTAATGTGTGGGGTAGTGTGTGGGCTGCTGTGTGTGGTAGTGTGTGAGCTGGTGTGCGGGGTAGTGTGTGAGCTGGTGTGCGGGGCAGTGTGTGGGTGGTGTCTGGGGTATTGTGTGGGGTAGTGTGTGGGTTGGTGTGTGGGGTGGAGTGGGTGTGTGCAGCAGTGGCGGACCTACATTTTTGGGGCCCTGAAGCTTGAACTATAATGGGAGCCTCTTCGCAACCAGCAACGATGTCTGGGCAACCACGGTTATCTTCTTCAATGGGGTTGTTCCACGACAGATCACCACATATTTTTATTTCTGTCATAAATGTTAGTAGTGTTTTAAATTATTTATAATTATTTTGCATTAAAGATATTCAGAATGAAACATCCTTAATCTGAACGTGTTTTCCTCGACGGCTAGCCTACATGATACTTTAATAACCTTTTAATTTGCATTTTAACTATAATTTGGTATTGAATTACACTGTGTTATTAATCTTCGAGCTGTCGAGGAAAACACGTTATATATATATATATTAAACCCCTTCTCATGCAGTAGACCGAAAATGTGTACGCAATGTGGACTAATCATGATATTGAGCAGGGAGTATAGGAGCAGGGAGGTTCTACTGCAGTTGTACAGGTTCTTGGTGAGACTACACCTGGAGCATTACGTACAGTTTTGGTCTCCAAATCTGAGGAAGGACATTATTGCCATAATAATAATAATAATAATACATTTTATTTGTGGGCGCCTTTCAAAAGTCTCAAGGACACCGTACAGAATTTAACAAGAGTAAGAAAACATACAGTCGAAGTAAAATAAATAATAAAGACATCACCAATACACAAATTAAAGAAAGAATTCGATCCAAAGACAAAAAAATCTAAAACACAATGTGAAGAGAGAGCAGCGGCAGCTAAACGGCGCCAGCGTCCACTTTCCTTTCCGACAGCCATCTTGGACACAAACTGAAATAACTGAAACAATGATTACCATTGTGGGGGAAGGCACAATGTCCAGTCCCCATCCCCAGTTCTCCCAAAGTCAGGCCTATTGAGGCCTCCGCTATTGCCTCTACGGAGGCCCGATGTTCCTGGCCGTTCTCGCCGGGTACTGTTGACCAGGCGTCGGGAGAGTCCTCTCAGCGGCTGAGCCGCCTGGAACGGCCGCTTCCTTACCGGAGACCGCGGCTTCCGAAGCCGACAAGGCCGCTCCACAGAGGGTGCAGAGAAGGTTCACCAGCCTGATTACTGGGATGTCAGGACTTTCATATGAACAAAGACTGGATAGACTCGGCTTGTACTCGCTAGATATTAGGAGATTGAGGGGGGATCTTATCGAAACTAACAACATTCATAAGGGGTTGGACAGGCTAGATGCAGGAAGATTGTTCCCGATGTTGGGGAAGTCCAGGACAAGGGGCCACAGCTTAAAGATAGAGGGGAAATCTTTAGGACCTAGATGAGAAAAACATGTTTCACACAGAGAGTGGTGAATCTCTGGAACACTCTGCCACAGAAGTTAGTTGAGGCCAGTTCATTGGCTATATTTAAGCGGGAGTTAGATTTGGCCCTTTAGGCTAAAGGGATCAGGGGGTATGGAGAGAAGGCAGGTACGGGATACTGAGTTGGATGATCAGCCATGATCATATTGAATGGCGGTGCAGGCTCGAAGGGCCGAATGGCTTACTCCTGAACCTATTTTCTATGTTTCTATGTATCACCTCCAGCAAAAATAAAGGAAGTATTTCCCGGGGGTCCAGGAGGCTGGATAGGCCCAGGCGGGGTCCAGGTGCAACACCCCTGAAGCTGGTACATTTTCAATAAATTGAAAGTGATTCTCAAGCTTTCTGCTGGCAGTTTACATAACAGAAGATTAGAATGTTTCTAACACAGAAGCAGTAAAATAACCCACCAAAAGATATATATTTGATGAAATAGAAGGCAGTGGTCTTGTCTCCTTCAGCAGCATCTCGGTCTCCTTTCCCGAGCACAGATAACCACTTCTCCTCACCTCACCGACGCTCACTTCCCTTCACCTACTCATCGACTAATCCCCACGCCTCACTAAACCCCTCGCCTCGACGATACCTGATCACCAAACCTCTCCTCTTATCTGAACGTCGACTCGACTAAACCGTACCTCACTAAACCTCGCCGCACAAATAAACATCACACTTCAGTAAACTTCACCTCACATCTAAACCCCACCTCACCTCACACCTAAATCCCACCCACCCCATCTCATACCTACACCCCACCTGATCTCATCTCACCTCACACCTAAACCCCACCCCACCCCATCTCATTCCTACACCCCAACTGATCTCATCTCACCTCACACATAAACCCCACCCCACCCCACCTCATTCCTACACCCCACCTGATCTCATTTCACCTCACCTCTAAACCCCACTTCACCTCACACCTAAATCCCACCCACCCCATCTCATACCTACACCCCACCTGATCTCATCTCACCTCATACCTAAACCCCACCCCACCCCATCTCATACCTACACCCCACCTGATCTCATCTCACCTCACACCTAAACCCCACCTCACACCTAAACCCCACCTCACACCTAAACCCCACCTCACACCTAAACCCCACCTCACACATAAACCCCACCTCACACCTAAACCCCACCTCACACCTAAACCCCACCTCACACCTAAACCCCACCTCACACCAAAACCCCACCTCACACCGATTTGCTCAACACTAACATTCTCACCTGGGGATTTCTCATATTACCGTGTGCTGTAATATTTGGTGCCAAATCCTAAATTCCTTGACGTTGTGTTACCTCCCCTTTATGTTGCCAGTTGTAGAAGCCTGCATTCACAAACCTCCCATTCACACTATATCTGTGCTTGAACCGTTAATTTGGATCCTATGCCCCTCATTAATCAAACCAGCGTCCACGATCTCTGCACAAGGGACACACGATGTCGCTGTGCTTACACCGCAGAGTCAAAAGGACCAAACATTCCGATACTCACCGAGCAGATGTGTAAAGTATATTATTCTCCGACGGAATGGCCAACCGGTGCTGAGTAATGTCATAATGTGAATAGGTGTCACAAGAGTGGAACTAATTGCTGCGAATTAGGCAGTAGGATATAGGAGATTGGGGGGGGGGTGGAGGGGGGGGGGTGGATGTGGCTCGGCTCAATGCATTCGGTACATTGTCGCCAGTCACGGAGCCAGTTTGATCGACGGTATTGAAGGGGGGGAAATTAAAACGATCATTTCACAAATCACAAATTCTCCACATAGACAAATCTCAACGTCGACGAACGTTGAGGAAGGTGGAAATGTACTGCCCACATTTGAAAGAAAGCCGATCACCACGGCCTCCTCCCCAGAGAGAAGGGTGACCTCAGCTGTACGGAGGTTGTGTCACCCGTGTCTATACAAATGCTTATTATTAACATCCATATAGATACTAATTATTCTCATATATACAGACGCTCCAGGGGACACGAACATGTTATATTCCCTTTGAGAACCCGGTACCCACCACCATTCCACCCACCCATCGGACACCCAGCGACAAGGAGACAGTTATTGGAAGTGATTAGAATAGTTTATTTCTGGTCACTATATACAACCTGTTTCCTGTGTGATTCACGCACAAGGTGGTGTGACAGCGCGCTGTTATCCCGTGACTTACAATATCTAGTATTACTGCACCCGGACAATATGAGATGACATTGTGTAGAAAGCAACTGCAGACGCTGATTTGTTTCATGTGAACGCTTGGTTGTATACCGCAGCTACTGAGTTATATAATTCGCACACCCGGATAACTCCTGAAAACATCGGTTTAAGATGTATACATCAGTTCAATGTTATACTATATTTATAAATAAACTGGGAATACTAATGCTTCAATGATATGATTAATTTCACTATGAAATTCACGGGGTATGCAACCACGGTCTTCAGCTGCTCCCGGAACATTCTCTGGGTCAGGACATAAATACACGTGTTGGTGCAGGTACTCAGAAGCTGTAGCATAAACGAAATTGTCTGAAGATCACTAGCCGCGAAATACTCTGCGCCGAAAACGCGCTCAGCCACAACATATACAACCATTGTACTCCACAACGCGATGAAACTGCCAGATATGCTGAAGAGTAAAACGATGGATTTCCTCCGGCTGTCCATCTCCGGATCCTTGCCATTCTCTCCACTGTTGCGGCCCCGGAGCAATCTGCGGACTCTACCAGAGACTAGAATGTATCTGGCGGTCAGTGAATTGACCAACAAAAACAAAACGAACGGGAGACAAACAGTTACAGTAATGTACAACAACTCAAACGAAGTCCATGAAGGTGAGGTTAAGAATGACTGTGTCCAGGCACACCCTCTGGGTTTATTGTCGGTAATATATACTGACTCGAATGTAAAATACCACGGTACGTTTATTAAACAGCTTAGAGCAATTACCGTTCCAATAACAACACTCGCCGTTCGCTCGGTGCAATATTTTATTTTCAGCTTTTGACAACAAATGGCCACAAACCGATCAAACGTGAACCCCACGGTGAACCAGACAGAGATTGTTATGGCTGCGTTGGCCAGGGTCCAGTTAGCCGAGCACACGGGGGTGATGGTGAAGAACGACAGCGGGAAATACATTCCAACAATGGACCATATTATGACATTAATGATGAGGACCATGAGATCGGCCGCTGCCATTCCCACCAGGTAGCGAGTGATGCATTTGGAGAGACCGCACTTTCCCCGGGACAGGATCACAATCGTCACCACGTTAACTGCGAAAGAAGGAACGAAGGATGTTACAGTGTGTGGCGTTCACAAAGAATACCCTGAACTGAAAGGATTTCCGAGTGACATTTACTACTGAGTTTCAAGAATAATGAAATTACAAGTCATATCATCAGTTAGATAATGAAAAGATACGTGGCACACACAGCTCACGGGATCCGTGTTGGATCCGCTCCTCTGACTCTGGCTGTCCTCCGGTTCCTTATCCAATCGAGAGATCATTCTGTATGTTAGCTGGGTGCTCTAATTGACTGCGCAATGCAGATGACAAGTGTGCCGGTGGCAGTGTATGGATCAGTGAGAGGGAGTAACCTGCAGGGTTAAAGTAAATCGGAAAGGTCGCCGAGAGGGCTGACGGTGTTTCCTCTTTGGGAATTGGCAAAACTAGATAGGCCGTATGTCCTTGTTACCGGAAGATAAATGTTGTTATTGGAACACAATGTATAGGAGAAGTAGAGTACATTCCGCGTGTAAACAGGCTCTTCCGGCCCATCTTGCCCATGCCCCATCTACTCTTGTTCCAACTGCGCATGTTTGGCCCAGATCGTTCTAAACCCTTCCTATCCATGTACCTATCCAACACTGGGTCAATAAACACAACCGCCAACCACAGTTTGTGAAGACCAGAGTCTGTAACTGTGGCAGTAACAGTTCAATTTGAAATTGTTCCACAGCTTCCAGTCCTGCAAAGGTTCAACTAATTGCAAACCAATAGTCACAAGGTTCTTTACCCAACAATTTTCCTGCTATTCCCCATTGCCTATTCACACTGCCCTGTAGCCAACGCACATTTATCCTGGCCAGTGTTGAACTTCCTTCACACGACACAATCCAACTGCACCATCACCCACCCCAGTTCTGCCTACATATTCACTCTGCCGTGTCCACCGCACACTCAACCTGGCCAGCCTCCAACCGCCCTGTATCAGTGCCCAGTCCCCACCTGGCTTCATCTTGGTCAGTCCCCACTGCATATTGACCCTGCCGAGTACCAACCGCACCGTCACACTTCCCCCTATCCTGTCCCCACTGCACCTACACCCTGCTCATTACATATCACAGCTTCCTCCTGCACAGACCTCACCTGCCTTCATATTCCCCATACTCCACAGCTCCATCGCCGTACCCATCCTCCACTGCACATTCACCCGGCCAAGTTCCTACCAGGCCTTCACAATTTGGTTGGTTTATATGTTTGTAGATTACACCAAGACGGCCGACGTACACAGCGGAATAGAGATCAGCTATAGCAATGGACGGCGAAATTACATTTGGTGTAACATTGCGCTGTGCGAGGCCTCAGGGGAAGACGGACATGGAGGGGGGTGGGGGGAGGGTGATATACAATGAAAGACATGACCATTATCAGCAGTGATTAACGGAGGTGCCTTGGGGTCCAAGTCCAGAACTCCCTGAAATTAGCAACACATGTAGATAGCGTGGTACATGAGGCACGTGGCATATTTGTCGACATTGGTCAGCACATTCAGTATAAGAGTCAGGGCATCGTGGAGCAGCGCTGTAGGACTTTGAACAGCATTTGGGGTATTACGTGAGTTCTGGTCGACCCATTACAGGAAGGATGTGAAGGTTTTAGAGAGGGTACAAAGGTTACGAGAATTATGTCTATATTATGGGATATTGCCTACAGGGAGCAGTTGTAGAGAATTGGATTGTTTTTTTTCTGGAACGCTGAAGGTTTCGGGACGACCTGACAGAAGAATAGAAAACAGGAACCTTTTTTCCAGGATAGAAAAATCAAATACTAGAGGGAATAGCTTTAAGAAGGGCAAAGCTTAAGGGAGATGTTAGGGGAATGTTTTATACACAAAGGCTGAGTGCCTGGAACGCGCTGCCAGGGTGGGGGTCTGTGATGTTTTTCGGGCCAGATAGGATAGTGGTGTTTCAGAGACTTTTGAATACACCAATAGATTTGCAGAGAATGGAGGGATATTGGTTATGCGCAGGCAGATAGGATTTGGCCTTGGAATCATGTTCGACACTGACATTCATTGTGGACCGAATGGCCTGTGTTGCGATGTACTGTTCAAACTTCTATGTATTGTTTTTAATTATGTCCTGTCACCACCCGACTACTACCACTGGAACAACTTTATTTAATCAAATTCATCCCAATTGGATCCTCTGCGCGCCTATTACTATTGCTCTTCCACTCTTTTTCTCCCCTTCCTTTGCCGTTTGGTGCCATGAACTTGGCTGCTGCTGCCTTCCCCTGATTAAACATCTCCCCCAACAGTTTACAAAATGGTATATCTGTTTAGGAGGGATATGACCACAGGGGACTCCTGCACTGCCTGCCCACTGCTGCGCTGGCTAATGGCCACCCATTCCCATTCTGTCCGCTTTTACCTGCGACGTGACGAAGAGAATGGAGGGATATGGGTTATGCGCAGGCAGATAGGAATTGGTCTTGGCATCATGTTCGACACAGACATTGTGGACCGAATGGCCTGTTTTGTGCTGTACTGTTTTATGATCTATGTTTTGTTTTAAATCGTTTCCTGTCACCACCTGACTCCTACCATTGGAACAACTTTGTATCTAATTCTTCCCAACTGGATCCTGTAATATATTTTTTTATTAAAGGTAATCAATTACAATGCTTCAAACAACTTTATATCAAATTAATTCAATTTGCATTAAGTAAAACACTAGTAATACTTATCTACTGTTTTTTTAGAAATAATGATAGAGAAAGAATAGAGGAAGAATAAATCATTAAGAGAGTGATTAAATAATAATTTGATTATATATAGGAAAGAAAAGAGAAACGAAAAAAAAAAAAAAAAAAAAAAAAAAAAAAAACATTTTAAGTAACCACAATATGTATTATTAATAACACTACTACAAGTGATAGTATCAATAAAGACATATATGTAATTCCAATATAAAAATGAATTATTCTCACCAAATCCCGCAGGGTGCACGTCGAGCTGTGTTGCCAAGAACAGCTACTTCTCTAAATACTGTATATATGGAGACCATATCTGTTCAAAAGAATTATACTTGTCCAATAGGACAAATCTAATTCTTTCCAGATGTAACGTCTCCATCATCTCTGTTGCCCACATTTTGGTTGTGGGGGATAATGTTCCCTTCCAAAATTTCAATATGATTTTTTTTCCAATTATTAAACAGTAATCAAAGAAATTTCTTTGATTTACTGTAAGTGATAGATGTAAATCCGGAATTCCAAATATTATTAGCTTTGGGTTAGGGTCCAATTTAACTTTGATGACTTCAGAAATAACTTTAAAGATTTCTGTCCAGTAATAATTCAATTTAGGACATGTAACGAAACTATGTATTAAATTTGCCTCTGCTTTCTTGCACTTATCACAAATAGCGGAGAGATTCGGAAAAATACTATTTAATTTAGTTTTCGAATAATGTAACCTATATAATACTTTAAATTGTATCAGTATATGTCTGGCGTTTAATGAACACCGGTGTATTCGTTGTAGACTTTCTTCCCAGTTTTCTTTTGTTATAGCCAATCCCATTTCATTTTCCCATGCTTGACGATATACTTCCGTTATTGGATTCTCCTTATCCAAAATGATGTTATATATATAGGCTATTAATTTTTCTGTATTTGGATATAAATTAAACAGTTCATCTAACAATCCTGCTTCTTTATTTTTATAATCTTGTGTATTGGATTTAATATAATCTCTAATTTGTAAATACCTAAACAAATGTTGTGGAGACAATCCATAAATATCTTGTAACTCCTGGAATAAAAGAAATTTTCCTTTTCTATACAGATGTTCTATCCTTGTAATTCCTAAATCATCCCATTGTTTAAACCCCCCATCTAATATAGCAGGCTTAAACGATGGATTATTCATAATTGGTAATCTAAATGAGAGATTATCCAAGTGTAGAGTCTTAACTATTTGTTTCCAAATACGTCTATTATTATATATTATTAGGTTGTCTTTATAATATTTTTTTTGTACTTCCGTTGGTGCAAAAATTATCGAACCTACATTGAAAGGTAGACAGTCCTCCTTTTCTATATTTAACCATGTCGGTTCATGATCCATATTTACCCACCAGAAATTCATATTCTTAATCTGAACAGCCCAAAAATAATATAAAAAGTTTGGAAGTGCTAATCCTCCATTTATCTTAGCTTTACATAGATGTTTTTTATTTATTCTGTGATTTTTATAATCCCAAATAAAGCTATTGACAATATTATCAATTTTTTTAAAAAAAGTTTTCGGAAGAAAAAAAGGAATAGCCTGAAACAAATATAACAACTGCGGTAGAAATACCATCTTTATGGCACTTATTCTACCAATCATGGATATAGGCAGTGTTTTCCAATATAAAATATTTTTTCTAAGTTTATCTAATAGTTGAGGATAGTTGGATTTTATTAATGCGTTATGAGTTTTAGTTACGTTAATCCCTAAATATTTAAGTTTGTCTGTAACTACTTTTAATGGGTATTGTTGTAATGTATTAAGATTTATTCCTGTTATTGGCATAATCTCGCTTTTATCCCAATTAATCCTATACCCAGAAAATGCACCAAACTTAGTTATAATGTTTAGCAGGTTGGGAATACTAATTTCCGGTTTTGTAATATAAATCAAAACATCATCTGCATATAAAGAAATTTTATTAATTGTTGTATCAGTATTATAGCCATATATTTCAGGTTCAGATCTAATTTTTTCCGCCAATGGTTCTATCACCAATGCGAACAATAAGGGTGATAACGGACATCCCTGTCTGCATCCCCTAGAGAGTTTGAATTTGGCTGATAAAATTTGGTTAGTCAAAATTCTTGCCATAGGATTCGAGTATAAAATTCTTACCCATTTACAAAATCTATCCCCCAATTGAAACTTTTCCATTATATTAAATAAATACATCCATTCCACCTGATCAAACGCTTTTTCTGCATCTAGTGATATAACCGCTAGTTCCGTATCTCGTATTCTTTTTGAATATATAATATTAAACAAACGTCTGAGATTATGGGATGAGTAACGTTTTGGGATAAAACCTGTTTGATCATAATGTATTAATTTAGAGATCACTAAACTTAATCTCCTAGATAAGACCTTAGTTAATATTTTTTGGTCTGTATTTAAAAGGGCAATCGCTCTATATGATCCAGGATCTTCCAAATCCTTATCTACTTTAGGGATGAGTGTAATTGTGGATTCATTTAAAGATTCTGGTAATTTTCCTTGGTCATATGCATATCTATACATTATTTGTAATCTTGGGGAAATCAGATCTTGAAATTTTTTATAAAATTCTGCACTCAGGCCATCTGGGCCCGCTGCTTTTCCGTTCTTAAGCGAACTAATTGATTCTATAATATCTTTTACTGTTATTTCAGCATTTAACAATTCTCTACCTTCCTGATCTAAGCTATTGATTTGACATTCTTGTAAAAATATTTCCATACTATCTGTTTGTCCTGTTAGTTTTGACGAATAAAGATTTTTATAATATTGTAAAAATCTATCATTAATATCTTTTGGAGTAATTAATATATTTCCATACTCAGATCTAATTCCGTGTATCATCTTCTCATCTTCTAATTTTCTAAGCTGTCGTGCTAGTAATTTTTGTGGCTTATCTCCAAATTCAAAATACACTTGCTTAGTTTGTTGAAAAAGTTTAATCACTTGATTAGAATATATTTTATTTAATCTATATTTTACTGATGCAATTTTATTACTTAACTCTTTGGAAGGCTGTTTTATATTTTCATTATCTAGACGTTTTATCTCATTTTCTAAATTTTGTTCTATTTTTCGATTTTCTTTATTGAGATGTGCTTGTGCGGATATTATTGCGCCACGCATGAATGCCTTAAATGTGTCCCAAAATAGTGATGGAGAAGTTTCAGGATTATCATTAGTTTCAAAAAATAATTTAATCTGATCCATCACATATTTACAACAGTCATTGTCCTTTAATATCTGAGGGTTAAATCTCCAGGTAGTAGTTTTATTAGATATATCTTTTAATTTTATCTTAAATGTTAATGGCGCATGATCTGAGATGATAATATTATGATATTTTGCATCATACGTAAAGGGAAGTAATTTAGAATCTATTAAAAAATAATCTATCCTCGAATAGGTTCCATGTACGGGCGAGAAAAAAGAATATTCTCGTCCGGATGGGTTATCTAACCTCCAGATGTCTTTAATATTAGATGTATTGATAAAAGCATTTATGAATTTACTTGATTTCGAGGCAGCTTTCCTTTTTGCGGATGATCTATCTAGATAATTATCTAAAGTACAATTTAAATCACCTCCAATTATTAAATTGTGTTGAGTGGATATAGGAATATTATTAAATATTTTCTTAAAAAATAATGGATTATCAAAATTAGGGGCATATATATTCATTAAAATTACCTTTTTTGAATATAATTCCCCTGTAATTATTACATATCTGCCTTCTTTATCCTCTATAATAGAACTTTGTATGAAAGGTATACCTTTGCGAATAATTATTGCAACTCCTCTAGATTTATGAATAAATGTAGAATGATACACCTTAGAAATCCATTTAGCTGTTAATCTATGTTGAGCATCTTTTTTAAGATGAGTCTCTTGAAGGAAAATGACATCTGTCTTCAATCTGTTCAACTGAGCTAATACCTTTCCCCTTTTAATTGGTTCATTAATGCCTTTTACATTCCAACTGCAGAAGGTTACTCCATCACCCCCAGTCTTCACCTTTATATCATGCATTTTACTATTAGGGCGGCTTTTTTTGGAGTAGCCTTCTTGACTCACCCAGCTCCCCGTTGCACCCGGACATCAATCCAATGAGAATTTCTTTCCACCTTAATCCACATCTATGTCTTCTTAAACTAAATACACAATATCCTTCACATCTACATTCAAATAATATATAATATAAGATCAATAAAAAACAAAAACAATAAGAAATATCAATAATAAAAAAAAAGTAAAGGGTGTTAATAGGGTGCTCAGAAAAAAAAGAAACTACACTTGTATAGTGTGTAGTATGTGAAGGTGAAAGCCACACTAACGTGGCCATTAATCTAAAGACTTCCGTTTTTTTAATAAAAAAAAGATGTTGATTATACCAGCTCCTATCTCAAATGCTATATATATTGGGGTGGGGTACTAACTTTATATACTTAGTACTTAGTAATTATTTCTATTATTCATATTACTATTTGCTAATTACTAATATCAATTGTATTTAATACTATAATATGTAATACTATTATCATGGAATAATTAAATATTTTCTAATAATTAATACAGAACTACTACTAAATGCCCATTATTCCACTTCCTTCTAAGTGAGTATTTCATAACCACAGGTCGATGATAAAAGTTCAGTCCTCTCCTTCTCCCTCGGGTTCTTCCTCCGCATCTTCTCTCTCTTCATCTTCTGGCTTCTGCTGTATGCCTCGGGCGAATTTCAATGCTTCAGTATGCTTAACGAAACGATATTCCTTGTCATCATAAGTTACTCTCAGTATTGCTGGGTACATCAAGCCATATCTCAGATTCTTAGTATTCTGTACATTCCTCAGAATACCTTTTGTTTCTTTAAATAGAGCTCTTTTCTTGGCCACTTCTGCAGGGAAGTCTCTAAAAATACTGATGTTGTCTCCCTCGTATTTCAGGTTTCTCTTTTTTATTATTATCTTCATCATTTCTTCGAAGACATGGTCAAAGGCCACTTTTACAATCATTTGTCTGGGCGATGAACCTATCCCAGGGGCCCGTCTTAGAGCCCTATGTGCACGGCTCAACAGGGGTTCATGATCCAAATTCAAAATATCCATTAAAAGTTTTGCAACAAATTTTCGAGGATCTTGACTCCCCTCACGACCTTCGCTCAGACCAACTATACGCAAATTTTTACGGCGTTGGCGTCCCTCCAGATCGATACATTTCTCGTTTGTTTTATGTAATAATTCTAAGAGGCGTTTGTTCTCGGCACGGAGTTTTTCGGTCTCCTTAGTATTCACTTCAGCAATTTTAGTTAGCTCTTTAATTGCTTCGCCTTGTTGGTCTAGCGAAATTATAGTAGGATCTATCTTGTCATCCAGCTTTCTTTCCATCCCAGCAGCTATTTCCTTTACATCCTCAATTTGAGTTTGTAACTCGGCATTAGCCTTTTCCTTCCACTCATCCATCATACTTTTTACCGTCGTTATAACTTGTTTTATTAAGTCTTCTTTATCTTCTTTATTTTTCTCGTGAGACACCAGCATATCCGCTTTTAAACTTTTTATCTCCTCCATATACTCCTTCCTCTGCTTCTTTATCTCCTCCATATACTCCTTCCTCTGCTTCTTTATCTCACCTAGAATGGTAGTCTTAAGTTCCTCCATTTCAGCTTTCCTCTGTGAGATATCTTCTTGAGAAGCAGAAGCAGCAGCAGCTCCAGAGCTGAGGCCAGTTTCCCTTCTCGTAGATTTTTTTCCAGCGGTGGGGGTGGGGGAGCGCTGGGTCATAATTTCTTCTTAAAATCGCGCGCCTGATGACGTCACGCACCTTTTAAACGCTGCCGGAGCCGTTCACAATCGATCTCCTGTGGTAAGTGCGTTTGTTTGACCCTTTTACCCCCGTTTTAAATACAGTTTTTTTCGGAGCTGTAATGGCGCGATTCCACTCACATCGTGGCGCCAACCGGAAGTCCCCAACTGGATCCTGTGTGCGCGAACCTTCCAGGCCAGTCTACCATGCGGACCCTGTGAAAGCAATGGATAAACTACAAAAACACATATTGACAACGTTTCTCGGGAACAAAGTCATGTTGTCTATTTATAATCAGTATGTATCTTTCCAAATACCGATGAGGCGTATATCACTAATTTCCCTCAGGCAACTTTACCACCACCGATATCAGAATGACCCGCCTGCAGTTCCTTGCATGCATTCTACATAAAAGACAGGCATCACTTCAAGGTCAATATCAACTTGTTCCCTTGCTGCCCACGTTTATGTGCCACAGATGCTCAGCAAACTATCTGCAGAGTGAAGCTTCAGTGTGGTGGGGACTGAGCCGGGGGAAGGCGCGGAGGGGGGGGGGGGGGACTTGGCGGGATGAAGGTCTAGGGGGATGATGCAGAGCACACTGTTGAGAGGAGAGTGTACAGCGGAGGGACAAACAACACGTCAGGATAGATACCAGTGGGGAGTGAGCAACTCCGGGTGGCTTATCGTGCGGATTTGCATTGTAATGTTTTATGTCATACTGATCAGTATATTGGCGAGGTGACTATCCGAGTGCGACAGCGCAAGGTCAGACGAGCAGTTGAGCTGCGGTTTTGTTTGGTGATCTGACCTGGAAACATGTGCTGCAGTCAGAAGTGTTCCGTCAAAATGCAGCAGCTGTCCCGAAATCTCAATCACTTTGACTGCACCATGTACAACGTATTAAGTGTATGTCCACGACGCTGTCCACACCCTGACCCACGGTCTCCACTCTGTCTCCACCGTTATCACACACTGCATCTCGCTATTCCCACTTTCCGTCAATACACTTTGTAGCGCTTCCATCCGCAACATTCTGCAGTTCGTTCATAGAAAGTAGGTGCGAGAGTAGACCACCAGGTCCGTCGAGCCCGCACCGCCATTCACTCATGGCTGAACACTAAACAGACACACTTACCCACAAACAGTAGACACAAGACACAGAACACAAGACACTACCCTCCCCTTTATACCGCTATCACCCCTCTCCACCCCAAGAACCGCGTGATCTCCTGGGGGAGGCAAAAAAAAAAACCGGATAAAAACCCAGGTCCAATTCGGGAAAAAAATCCGGGAAATTCCTCTCCGACCCCAATCCAGGCGATCGACACTTGTCCAGGAGATCACTCAGGTCTACTATACTAACCATACCTAGGTCCATATCCCTGCCCTCTCCCCGTAGCCCCTTATCCCCTTGGCAGCTAAAAAACCATCTATTTTTGACTTAAATATATTTAACGTTTCTGCTTCCACTGCTCCCTGGGGCAGTGAATTCCACAAACTAACCACCCTCTGGGTGAAGAAGTTCTTCCTCATCTCAGTTTTAAAAGAGCCCCCCCTCACTCTGCAACTATGTCCCCTAGTTCTAGCCTCCCCGATCATTGGGAACATCCTCTCCATAAGCAGAGCTTCCCACAGCTCGGAAGCAAGCCATTTAACCCACCACAGCTAAAGCGACATGGATGTACCCACATGTCCCATAGTCTCCACGCCTTGGAGTGCTAAGTGTCCTCTTGATGTATTTAGTATCCCTGCCTCCGTCAAACTCTTTAGCAACGCGTCCTAGATTCCGAGTCTGAATGAGAAAATACCTCTTCAAATTCTTCCAAATATTTAATCTAAACTATTGCCCTGTGGATTTAGCCCCCTCTTTTATGCGGCTTGTTTGATAGCATGTATCCTGTCTATGCCCCTTAATATGTCCAAATGTTGGATCTTCACGGCGTAATTTTCGTGAATGGAAAATAAACTCAGTCTATCGACTCTCCCGTCATAACCAAACTTTGCTATCGCAGAAAACATTTTTATAAATCTCCTCTCCACCTTCTACATAGCAATTAAGTTCTTCCCACAGTGTGCTGACCATAGGTGCCCACAGAAGCGCAGATGTGAGCTAGGGAACATTGTATAAAGCTGTACCCCAACCACTCTGCTCCTGGTTTATTTGTGCGGCCGGTAAAATACAATGTTACACACATTCAATGTCAATTGATTTGCCTGTAATGCCGCCTCGGAAGATCTTTGGGATTGTACACTTCCGGTTCGAAAGATAATCCCTGCTAGATACCTATCCTCTGCCCAAGGCTTACCCCCAGCTTCACCCGATTTATTAGTGAATGGTCAGACTCAGTAAGCTGTTGGTAGTGGGGAATGGAATGTTGATGATGATCTGTACCAAATGCAGAAAGTTGGGAAATCTTCTTGGAGACGGCCATGGTACGGTATGCATATCTGTAGCGGGACTTCTCCGATCAACCTGTTGCATGTACAGTAATAGTGTATTCGTAGAAAACATCTCACATGTATGTGGACAATTTGGCTCATTGTGTCTGTGCCGAGCAATCGGCATGTTACAAGTCACAGTGAAGATCCAACAATTGGACAAATTAAGGGGCAAAGACAGGATATATGCTGTGAAGAAATAATCTTCTAAATCAGCGCTTTCAATTACACATCTGAGGGAGAGAGAGCGAGAGAGAGCGAGAGAGAGGGAGAGAGAGGGAGAGAGGGAGAGAGAAAGAGGGAGAGAGAGGGAGAGGGATGAAGAGAGAAGGAGATATGGCGAGATTCCAGCCTCCTAATATTTCCCCAGGCCATGGGGAAACGTTGCTACCAAATGACTTTCAATGATAAACTTCTGAACAAATGCATGAAAACAGCAATGACATATAATACACAATAAACTGTATTACAGATACATACTAAATAATTTATGATTTCTTGTGTTCTTACATGGGATGACCCTCGGCGCTGCGCACTCAGATTAAGACTTTTAATTTTCAAATGTTGGCAGGTAGAGATATAAATTAAAATCGACTCAGTCCACCCAAAAACACGGCGCCATCCCTCGGATCACTGCCTGAACTGTCATTAACCCATAAAAAGCCGAACTCAAGCAACGCCGCCACGTACAGAGGGAGAAGCTAAAGGGGTCCCATTCCTGAAAGCGGAGTTTCACAACCGCAGGCCAGCGGGAAAGTCAATAATACATTGTGGATGTTGGAAATCAGAAAATATTGCAAACAACTGTAAATACTGGAATATCCTGTGCAGCTCCCACTTGACCAGACTGTACAAATTCTCCCCAATTCTCACCGTCACAAACAGTACAACCGCACACGGAACGTAGAGCGACACCCAGATTGTACAAGGTCACCCAGAATGGACCAGGTTAGGATCACGTTACACAGATACTGTAGTTCAATTATCTATTCAGAGAAAACCTACCGGAGCTTCAGACATTCGCTACACTCCAGCCCTTGTACTTTCAAAAATCACTGCCGCTCAGATTGACGTGTTTCTTCACTTCCTTGCTTCCCGAGAAAGAAACTTTGATTTGAAACGTTAACCATTTCTCTTCCACAAATGCTCCCAGACATGCGGTTTCAAGCACTTTCGCATTTCACTCCAGACCAGCAAAATGTGGAAATATTCCACGCCGCCGGTGAATAAAGAAAGTGCTTGTAGTGAAACTGAAGCGTTTCGCTGTTACCAGAGCAACCCTGGTCTGACACTCGGGCGGCAGCGTCAACGGTTGATTTTTATTCCCGGGAAAAGCAAGAAAGTAATTGGCAACAGGACAGTTTCACTCAGTGCTGAAACTAAAGGGAACTCCTGGATTATCTGAACACGTATCCTGAACACTTACACTGGTTTATTTCAAGATGCATTTAAACAAAGCGTGCGATCAGCAGTCCAATTAGTCTACACACCAGAATGTACTGTGCATTCACAACGATAATGCTGACATGAAACTACCGGCAGGTTCACAGACCCACGGCTAGACGTTTTAAAGTCAACATAAAACAGGACCATCTTGCATGAGACTACAGTTTGAATGAAGATACGTGGTTATTTTAACATCAACCCCACAGTTCGGCAAATGCCATACCCCGAATCATACAACAGTGAGACTAGCGGTCACTACGGCGCGCAGCTACCACGCATGTCAGATACAACAGTGATGAACACGGCGAGAACCTGTGTGTAAACACTTACGGGGAACGCCAACAGCAGCAAGTGTCGGGTAGTAAATCCTCGTTATTCGTGTAAGTAGCAAGCCTCCCATGTACTCGGTGAAGTGCTTTCTCCTCTGTCCATGCAGCACACCAAGACCGCTGCTAAAACAGGTTGACAAGTTCACGACATCCCTTGTTATAGCAGAGAGAAAGTTCCAGCGGTTCCAGTTTCCAGGCCAACGAAGTTAGTTACACTCACTGAACAAACAATCACGTCAACTGCTCCCAGTTTAGCGCTCCTGTGGGAATTACAGACTTAAAGTGACACAAACATCAGAAAGCAGCTGTGGTTAACATGGTAGTGAACACAGGGTAAAGTGTACACAGTCTATGCCAAAATCGGGCAGGACCCACTGACCAACCCGTTGCTTCACCTTTAGGAACAGATACGTTTCTGTCTTTGTCCTAGTCCTGCACACCAGGAGTTGTGGCTGATAATGACTGACACTGAATGGACTCATTCTGGTGCAGCAACTGTGAACATGTGATTATCAGGGGATAGAGTTGCAACAATACATGTGGTCGAATTATGATGTGTGTTTTTAAATGCCACATCACATATTCTAACAGCTTCTGATTGTGTGGGAGGGACAGCTGCCATCCATAATGGGCCTGGCCCATGTGTAACTGATTGAAAGATACTTTATTGTCACATGAACTGAGGGTACCTAGGTACAGTGAACTGCTTTGCTTTTCATACAACCCGGGTAGCACACGTGTCGCCACGTGTTGGCGCACCAAGTCCCACCATGGTGATTGTTCCTGCAGTGCCCTTGTGAAAATGCCGAGGAACGGACATAAACACAGAGACCAGAACAGCTCCACACGGCGACACACACAGTCATGTTACACTGTGATCCTCCCATAATCCCGCGGCTCAGTGCAACAGGACAAACATCTATCACGCTGATATGACCAGGAGCTGCTACATACGTGGCCTTGTAGATTCCTGCATGCCACCCAGTCTCCAACGCCACCATGTGTGCGGCTTTCCCCACTCCATTAAACGTCATCTAACCCAGGGATGAGTTACGAGTAACATTGCTGGAATTACTCAGTCCTAAACCATGTTTCCAGGAGCTATCACTGATTCCCGACCATATTGGCCCAATGACCGCCCTGGGAATGAAAATAAGGCGGATACAACGAAGGCCTGGGCGGGGCAAGGACATGGGAGACTCTGTCTCCCACCACAGTGGCCGCCAGTCTCACCACAGTGACCGCCAGTCTCACCACAGTGGCCGCCAGTCTCACCGTACGGCACCAGCTGGAAAGGGCGGATCTGCGTGTCCGCGATACTGATATAGCGGCAACACGGGGGAATCACTGACATAACCAGGCTGCTCCCTGACCAATGCACCGGTCACAACTTCAAGTGTCATTAGAGACGCTGGCGGGGTGTCAGCACTGAGACCATTGTCCATCCTGTCACTGAGTACAAGACACAACAGATAGATTAATGACGGGCCAACAGGTCGCAACTGGACCTCCTTGGTGCTCCCTGTATGACATCCGCAGTATCTGATATAGTGAACTGCTTTGGATTGAATACAGGGAGCGTCATGGAGGTCCAATTCCGAGCCACGTTATAGGGTGCAAGTTGGCGTGTCGTAAAGGTAATGCTGCGGTTGTTATGAGATTTCAACATGCAGGTAGACAGGTAAAACAAGTTGCCACTGGACCACAAGAAAGGGAGTTTGTGAATTGCCTCCATGATGGATTCTTAGAGCAACTTGTAATGGAGCCTACCAGGGGGAAAGCAATTCTGGATTTAGTGTTGTGTGATGAACCGGATTTGATAAAGGAAACTCGAGGTAAGGGACCCATTAGGAGGAAGTGGCTGTCATATGGTGAGTTTTAATCTACAATTTGAGAGGGAGATGGGTAAATCGGAGGTGTCCGTGTTATAGTTGACTAAAGCGGACTTTATAAAGCTGGCCAAAGTTGACTGGAAAGATACCCTAGCAGGGATGACAGAGGAACTACAATGGCAGGTATTTCTGGGAACAATACGGAAGATGCAGGTTCAGTTTATTCCAAGTAGGAAGAAAGATTCCAAGACGAGTAAGGGGCGACCGTGGCTGACAAGGGAAGTCAAGGACATTATAAAAGTAAAAGAGAAGCAGTACAACATGGCAAAGGTGATCATGTTTAAAGAGCTACAGAAGATAACTAAAAAAGGCAATACGGGGAGAAAAGATGAAGGTTACGGATGTAAGCTAGCCAATAATATAAAGGAGGACAGTAGAAGCTTCTTTAGCTACGTGAAGAGGAAACAAAGTAGTTAAGTCCAAAGTTGGACCCTTGAAGTCTGAAACAGGTGAAATTATTATGGGGAACAAGGAGATGGCAGATGAGTTGAACTTTGGATCCGTCTTCCCAAATGAAGACACAAACAATCTTCCTGATCTACTAGTGGCCAGAGGAGACGGATAGTGGTGGAACTGAAGGAAATCCACATTCGGCAATAAATGGTGTTCGATAGACTGATGGGACTGAAGGCTGATAAATCCCCACTGGCCTGATGATCTGCATCCCAAGGTATTTAAAGGAAATGGCTCTAGAATTAGTGGACGCATTGATGTTCATTTTCCAATGTTCTATGGATTCAGGATCTGTTCATGTGGATTGGAAAGTAGCTAATGTTATCCCACTTTTAAAGAAAGGCGCCAGAGAGAAAAAAGGGAATTATAGACCAGTTAGCCTGACATCGGTGGTGGGGAAGCTGCTGGTCAATCATAAAAGATGAAATAGCGGCACATTTGGATAGCAGTAACAGTATCGGTCCAAGTCAGCGTGGATTTACGAAGGGGAAATCATGCTTGACTAATCTTCTGTATGTTTTTGAATATGTAACAAGGAAAATGGACAAGGGGGAGCCAGTGGATGTAGTCTACCTGGACTTTCAGAAAGCATTTGATAAGGTCCCACACTGGAGATTAGTGGGCCAAATTATGGCACATGGTATTGGGGCTAGAGTGCTGACATAGAGAGAAAAATGATTGTCAGACAGGAAACTAAGAGTAGTGATTAACGGGTCCCTTTCAGAATGGCAGGCGGTGACTAGTGGGGTACGGCAAAGTTCGGTGCTGGGACTGCAACTATTTACAAAAATGATCAATGATTTAGATGAAGGGATTCAAAGTACCATTAGCAAATTTGCAGATGGCACAAAGCTGGTTGGCAGTGTTATCTGCGAGTAGGATGCTGTGAGAATCCAGTGTGACTTGAACAGGTTGGGTTGGTGGGCCTATGCTTGGCAGGTGCAGTTTAATGTGAATAAATGTGAGCTTATCCACTTTGGTAGAAAATACAGGAAGGCAGAGTATTACCTAAATGATGTTAAGTCGGCAAAAGTGGAAGTACAACGGGACCTGGGGCTCCTTGTTCATCAGACAATATATATAAGCATGCAGGTACAGCAGGCAGTGAAGCAAGCGAGTGGCATGTTGACCTTTATAACAAGAGCAGTTGAGTATAGGAACAAAAATGTCCTTCTACAGTTGTATTGGCCCCTTGTGAGACCTCACCTGGAGCATAGTGTGCAGTTTTTGTCGCCTAATTTGAGGAAGGACATTCTTGCTATTGAGGGAGTGTAGCGTACGTTCACGAGGTTGATTCCCGGGATGGCGGTACTGTTATATGCTGAGAGGATGGAGCCGCTGGGCTTGTATACTTAGAATTTAGAAGCGTGAGAGGATATCTTATTGAAACATGTAAGATTATTACGGTTTTGGACAAGCTAGGGGCAGGAAACATGCTCCCGATGTTGGGGGAGTCCAGAGCCAGGGGCCACAGTTTAAGTATAAGGGGTAAGACATTTAGAACGGAGATGAGGAAATACATTTTCACACAGAGAGTTGTGAGTGTGGAATTTTCTGCCTCAGAGGGCGGTGGAGGCCCGTTCTCTGGATATTTCGATAGAGAATTTGATGGGGCTCTTAAAGATAGCGGAATCAGGGGATATGGGGAGAAGGCAGGGACGGGTACTGATTGGGGATGATCAGCCATGATCACATTGAATGGCGGTGTTGGCTTGAAAGGCCGAATGGCCTACTCCTGCACCTATTGTCTATTGTCTATAGTCTACTTTATTCCACCACGATCGGCGCCCTTGTTGATGGACGGGGCGCGTGGATCACAACATCTTGCCGAAAGCCGTCACACCCATTATGTGGATAATGATAAAACAGTCTGGATTTTAAAAAAAATACTTTGAATATCCGGGTATTTCTTCCATCATCTCCATTAACGATATTGGCTGAGTGAAACACGCGAGACTTCCAGACAAATAATGAATTATGCTGCCTTTCCCAGCCACAAGAAACAACTTGTGACTTTTTTTGTTTCCTTCCCGAGGTCTTTCTACCACTCACGTCATCTCATCCACTTAGATTCACACCGAACTATGGGGAATTGGTTGAGGGTACTGGTCAGCGTACAGCACTGCGGATCCGAGATGTGATGACTCAGTCAGCGTCGAATTGGCTCTTCCTGAGAACCCAATGAGCCTGACCACCCTGTGTTGTCACAAATGTCTTGTCCATCAAGAGTAGGGAAATCAGAACCTCGATATAACCAGACCCACACCGTGTTCCCTGTCAACGGCAGTGAAGCTGAACCAGCCGGCAGCACTGAGTCACAACTGTGGGAGCCGGCGCTCAATTGGCCGCACTTCATTTCGGCCCCGTATGTTCCCGATTCCGGCTCGAACCCGTCCGGTTACGGCACTGCCAAAGACCTTTACGAGGCCTTCCATGACCGCGGCACAGACTGAGAAACAGCTGAACTGCTCCATCACAGTCCTGTCAAACACACGCAGTGCACTGTGTATACGCGTTCCCATGTTACTCACACAGGGCAGTGACGATGCTGACCAAAATTAAACTATAAAAACATCTCAACGTTGCACATGACGGAAACGAACTTTTCACCACCGTCCTTATACAAAAAGAGAGATGTCTAGAAATCAGCCCTTTATCTTGTGTTTCATACCTTTATTACCATAAGACAGCAAGAGACCGGCACTGTGTCTCATTGCAGTGGGCAGCCGTTTAGAGAAACAGAAATATAAAGTGAATTGTGTAATGACGATGCAAACAACAACATTTCGGCCTGGGCAATGGAGAGATGGACCTTCTGAAAACCGCAGAAGGGCACCGGAGTACGGAAATGCAGGGAACGTCAAGACGACCAAACCACACTGGAAGCCATATACCGTTTACACTCCAATGATTGACTCGGATCAAGGACAAACTAACGCAACTGCTCCGTGTAAGTCCACTGCAATGTACAACAGCATGACACGTCAAGGGAAGGGCATACAGAGTAGGCGTCTTGCCATTGCAATGTCAGAACACACACTGTACAAAGTTACCTAGCACAGCAAGTGCCCTGGTCTTTGAACCAAGTGATCTGTCATGCAATACTAAAACACTCTGAACACCAATGTGATAATCGGAAAACCGTGCAGACAATCTCAGGTCAGGTTCAGCTTCAGATCAGTCATAAGTGATAGGAGTACAATGAAGCCATTCGGCCCATCAAGTCTACTCCACCATTCAATCATGGCTGATCAATCTCTCGCTCCTAACCCCATTCTTCTGCCCTCTCCCCATAACATCTGATACCTACACTATTCAAGAATCTAATCATAATCATACTTTATTAGCCAAGTATGTTGTGCAACATACGAGAAATTTGGTTTGTCATACAGTCAAACCATTATTTAGCAACAAAACACACAACATACATTTTAACATGAACATCCACCACAGTGACTCCTTCATATTCCTCACTGTGATGGTCGGCGAAAACAAAGTTCAATCCCTTCCCTTCATTGTTCTCCCGCGGACCGGTGCCTGCCTCAAGCCTTCCATTGACGGCCGATCTTGACTCCCGCCGCGGTCGCCCCCCCCCCCCCCCCCCCCGGGCCGGGGCGATCAAGCTCCTACATCGGGGGATGTCTGCTCCCTGCGCCCGGAGGCTGGTCGAACCTTCTGCGTCGTGTGGAGCTTCCCGACATCTTCTCTACCCGAGACTGCGAGCTCCTCAATAGTGAAATGCACAGGCCACGGATGGCGTGTCGATCCCAGGCAAGGGATCTGCTCCGATGGTAAGTCCGCGTCCCCGCTGTGGGGCTCAAAGTCAGTCCCGAGCAAGGCCTCCAGCTCCATGATGTTAGGCCGCAGAGCGATCGGAGATACGATCCGGAAAACAATCGCACTTCCGATTTCGGATTTTCTCCCCATTTTGAAAATATTCGCTCCGCCTTGAACTTGCTACCAAAATGCATGATTCCACACTTTGCTACGCTACATATTGCTATATTCCATCTGCCAATTCACTGCGCAGTATCCCAACCTGCCTAAATCTCTCTGCAGAATCCCTGCTATCTATACACTACCTGCCCATTCACCTATTTTCGAATTATCGGCAAACTTGGCGACAAAGTCTTTAATCCCCTCCTTCAAATCAGTAATATACAACATGAAGAGTAGCGGCCCCAACACGGACCCCTGCGGGACACCGCTAGTCAGTGGCAGCCAAACAGAAAAAGCCCCATTTATTGACATACTTTGTCTTCTGCCATTCAGCCAACCTGCTACACATACTCGTGTCTGCCCTTTGATACCATCGACTCTCATCTTCCTTAGCAGCTTCACTTGTGGCACCTTATCAAAGGCTTTCTGAAAATCAAAGGAAGCAACATCTGTTGACTGTCCTTTGTCTGTCTTGCTATTTACTTCTTCAAATAATTCCAACAAATTTGTCAAGCAAATTTCTCATTCACAAAGCCATGCTGACTGGTCTATTTTATCGTGAACTACTCAGTAGTCAGTAACATCACCATTCATAATGGAGTCCAAAAACTTACCAACAACCTTAGTCATACTAACCAGCCTACAGTTCCCATTATTCTGCTTTGCTCCCTTCTTGTGCAGCGAGGCAATGTTGGCAATTTTCCAATCGCCTGGGACCACTCCTGACCCGAGTGATTCTTGAAATATCACAATCAATGCCTCTCCAATCTCTAAAGCCACCTCGTTCAGATCCCGATGGTGCATTCCATCCAGTTCAAGTGAATTATCCACCTTCAGCCCACTCAGCATCCCAAGCACGTACTCCATTGCAATAACCATCCATTAACATCGACTTCCTGAATCTCTTGAATTTCAGGCACAATGCTGGTGTCTTCCACTGTGAAGACTGCAGCAAAAAGTTATTAAACTCCTCTGCCATTACTTTATTCCCCATTATCACTTGTCCTGCATCATTCTCCAGCTGTCCAACGTCCACTCTTGCCTCTTTCTTAATCTTTATATGTGAAGAAACTCTTGCAATCCACTTTTTTTTATTATTGGCTAGCTTCCTTTCGTATTTCATAATTTCTCCCCGTATTGCATTTTCAGTTACCTTCTGTTGTTCTTTAAAAGCTTCCCAATATTCTGCCTTCGCACGAATCTTTGCTATGTTAATCGCCTTCACTTTTAGTTTTATACTGTATTTGACTTCCCTTGAAAGCGGTTGCCTCGTTCTCCCCCTAGTAACTTTCTTCGTGTTTGGAATGAAAAGATCCTGCATCCTCCAGATTATTCCGAGCAATTCCTTCCATTACTGTTCCTGCTGGGTTCCCTTCCTACTCAACTTAGATCAGCTCCTCCATCGTGCCTCTGTAGTCCGCTTTCCTCTTCTGCAATACCAGCACATCCGATGTCACCTTCTCCCTCTCAAATTGCAGATTAAAACTTATCATATTGTGGTCGCCACATTTATGGTTCCTTTACCTTGAGTTTCCATAACAAACCCCGTTCATTGCATAATTCAATCCAGAATTCCCACTTCCCTGGTGGGCTCCACATCAATCCATTTCGGAGACACTTTACAAATTCCCTTTCTTGGGGTCCCGTACTAAACTAACTTTCCCAGTGTGCCGGCATAATGAAACCTCCCATGACCATCTTCACCAAAAATGTGCATTTTTTACATGCCAATTTCATCTCCTGATGTAATTGCACCCTATATCCTGGTTACTGTTTGGTGGTCTATAAATAACCTCCATTAGCGTCTGTTTACCCATCTATTTTGTCTGCTCTATCCACAATGACTGTGCATCTTCTGATCCTATGTCACCCCTTGCCACGGACAGAAAATCATTCCTAACCAACAGAGCTACCTCACACCCTTTGCCCACCTTTCTGTCTTTCCCATATAACGAAGTTATACGGCGTATAACACTGAATATTCAGCTCCTAGCTCCGATCCTCTTGCAGCCACGTCTCTATAATTCACACAACATCATATCTATTAATTTATATCTGTGCTACAAGCTCATCCACTTTGTTTCTTATCTATGAAATTCAAATACAACACCTTCAATTCGGTATTCGCCTCCCTTGTTATATCGGTCCCGATTTTTACCCATGTTACTCACTTGTCCCTTCTTGAACTTGCCATCCCTTGCAACAGAAAATTTGAAGGATTTGTGTATTCAAATTACCAGAAGATATAAATCATTATTTAACGCTAATGTCATGCCACTATTAAATATATTGAATGCCTTGATTACATTCTGGAAAACGCTCTCGCTGCCATTAATAGGCAGAATAAACGCTATAAAAATATTTTTTTACCACAAATAATATACTTATTTCAATCTATACTAATATATATACCAAAACATTTAAAAAAAAACTAGATTCTAATATTACCAACTTTATTTGGGACTATAAAGCACATAGAATTCAAATAAATCATCTGTGTAAACCCTATAGAAGTTGGGGGACTCTCACTTCCTATTGTTTGTATTACTATTGGGCAGTGCATATTAAGAATATAATTTACTGGTTAGACAGCTCTCCTCAACATGGATAAGAATGGAGAAAGAGGACTGTTCTCCGTGTGATATTGGAGCGAATTATTCTCCCCGATAAAATTGAACAACACAATATATAAGAAGCATCCAATTATCCATAATACAATATGAATCTGTAAACAAATAAAATTTACTTTAAATTAAGAAGCGTATCAGTGCTAACACCAATAGGGAATAATCCGTTATTTAAACCATCTCTTATTGATAAAACATACAAACAATGGGAAAGATTGGGAATTAAAAAGGTAGGCGACATGTATGAAATGGGAAATCTGTTATCATTTCAACATTTACAATTAAAATGTAAACTGAATAACAATCAATATTTTAAATATCTACTGATATGTGATTTTATGAGGAAATATATACAAAGATGTCAAATTATAATTTTAGATCCACTGGAAGAAGCAATATTATTAAGGCTGACTCACAAAAATTAATATCATATCTATATACCAGTATTTTAAATAGATAATCACCATCAACAGAGGCACTTAGAGAAGACTGGGAACGAGAATTAATGATAAAAATCTCGAAAGAAACATGGGGAAAGTATTTGATATATATACATAAATGTTCGATTAATGCTAGACACAACTTAATTCAATTCAAAATACTACATAGACTATATTATTCAAAAACTAGGCTGAATAAATTGTACCCAAATATTTCCCCCATCTGTGATAAATGTCTCTCTCAACATGCCAATATTACACATTATTTTGTTTCTTGTACAAACCTTCACAAATGTTGGTGTAATATGTTTGATATATTCACACATTTATTTAAGATAAAAGCGGACCTAATACTGAAATGAATATATTTGGAGTAATGGGAGACGGGAACAAATTAAACATATCCCAAAATTTATTTTTAATTATGGGTTAATAATAGCAAAAAAACTCATACTTAATTTTTTTTGAAAAATACAACTATACCAACGTTCAAAATGTGGATTAGAAATATGTTGGACACAGCACACCGTGAAGAAATGAGACTCCACCTAATAGATAAACAGGAGCAATTCTTAACGAGTTGGTCTCCATTTATTGACTTCTTGGATTCATGTGGTGCAACAGTACCGTACAAATCAATTATTTCAGGTCTTGGTGAACGATGATAAACAATATAAAAACTCATCTCCTATCGTCTATTTGCTAACCTCTCCACCGCTCTCTCTTCTTTCTTATTTCTCTTCCTCACTATCTATTTCTCTTTTTATACACAGTACACGTTTTTCAATTCTCTACTATCTCTTTCTTTCGTATTTCTATCATTAAAAACAATAAAAATGAAGTTCTACGGAGAATGTATCATGTTAACACATATTTGTCACCTGAAAAAAGATACCACTATATTGTACTTACTTCTAATAAATGAAACAAAAAAAGAGAACTTGCCATCCCAATAATTCGGGAGACTTCTGTAACATATCCTGCACTCTCTTTCCGTTTAACTCCACCGTTACACTTCCAATTTGTTGTCCCCCAACTATTTAGTTTAAAGCTCAGTATACAACCCTGCTTGTGGTTGCAGTTGCCAGGAGGCTGGTTCCAGTACAGTCCGTCCCGTCGGAACAGTGCCTTCCTTTCCCAATACTGGTGCCAATGTTTAAGAAATAACTGCAGATGCTGGTAAATCGAAGGGAGACACACAATGCTGGAGTAACACAGCGGGCGAGACAGCATCTATAGAGAGAAGGAATTGGCGACGTTTCGGGTCCAGAACATTCTTCAGACAATGTCTGAATGCCAATGTCCTGCAAATTCAAAAGCACTTCTTCCATACCCGTCTTTGAGCCACCAGTGGGAGAAGAGAAGTGAAAACAGTTAAAGTAGTGGCCAAGTACAGGCAGACTTTACTCAGAACTGCTGTAGTGTTGGGAGCAACAGCAGCAGGAGTTTAACAAGAGATACGACTGATTGGCTCTAGCCCAAGTCGGAGGAGAGAAGTGAAAACAATTAAAGTAGCGGCCAAGGACGGGCAGACTTTACTCAGGACTGCTGTAGTTTTGGGAGCAACAGCAGCAGGAGCTTAACAAGAGATACGACTGATTGGCTCTAGCCCAAGTGGGAGGAGAGAAGTGAAAACAGTTAAAGTAGAGGCCAAGGACAGGCAGACTTTACTCAGAACTGCTGTAGGTTTGGGAGCAACAGCAGCATGAGCTTAGCAAGAGATACGACTGATTGGCTCTAGCCCAAGTGGGAGGAGAGAAGTGAAAACAGTTAAAGTAGAGGCCAAGGACAGGCAGACTTTACTCAGAACTGCTGTAGTTTTGGGAGCAACAGCAGCAGGAGTTAGCAAGAGATACGACTGATTGGCTCTAGCCCAAGTGGGAGGAGAGAAGTGAAAACAGTTAAAGTAGAGGCCAAGGACATGCAGACTTTACTCAGAACTGCTGTAGTTTTGGGAGCAACAGCAGCAGGAGTTTAGCAAGAGATACGACTGATTGGCTCTAGCCCAAGTGGGAGGAGAGAAGTGAAAATAGTTAAAGTAGCGGCCAAGGACAGGCCGACTTTACTCAGAACTGCTGTAGGTTTGGGAGCAACAGCAGCAGGAGATTAGCAAGAGATACGACTGATTGGCTCTAGCCCAAGTGGGAGGAGAGAAGTGAAAACAGTTAAAGTAGAGGCCAAGGACAGGCACATTTTACTCAGAACTGCTGTAGGTTTGGGAGCAACAGCAACAGGAGATTAGCAAGAGATACGACTGATTGACTCTAGCCCAAGTGGGAGGAGAAGTAAGAACAGTTAAAGTTGAGGCCAAGGACAGGCAGACTTTACTCAGAACTGCTGTAGGTTTGGGAGCAACAGCAGCAGGAGATTAGCAAGAGATACGACTGATTGGCTCTAGCCCAAGTGGGAGGAGAGAAGTGAAAACAGTTAAAGTAGAGGCCAAGGACAGGCACATTTTACTCAGAACTGCTGTAGGTTTGGGAGCAACAGCAGCAGGAGATTAGCAAGAGATACGACTGATTGACTCTAGCCCAAGTGGGAGGAGAAGTGAAAACAGTTAAAGTTGAGGCCAAGGACAGGCAGACTTTACTCAGAACTGCTGTAGGTTTGGGAGCAACAGCAGCAGGAGTTTAGCAAGAGATACGACTGATTGGCTCTAGCCCAAGTGGGAGGAGAGAAGTGAAAACAGTTAAAGTAGATGCCAAGGACAGGCAGACTTTACTCAGAACTGCTGTAGTGTTGGGAGCAACAGCAGCAGGAGATTAGCAAGAGATACGACTGATTGGCTCTAGCCCAAGTGGGAGGAGAGAAGTGAAAACAGTTAAAGTAGTGGCCAAGGACAAGCAGATTTTACTCAGAACTGCTGTAGCTTTGGGAGCAACAGCAGCAGGAGTTTAGCAAGAGATACGACTGATTGGCTCTAGCCCAAGTGGGAGGAGAGAAGTGAAAACAGTTAAAGTAGAGGCCAAGGACAGGCAGACTTTACTCAGAACTGCTGTAGTTTTGGGAGCAACAGCAGCAGGAGCTAAGCAAGAGATACGACTGATTGGCTCTAGCCCAAGTGGGAGGAGAGAAGTGAAAACAGTTAAAGTAGAGGCCAAGGACAGGCAGACTTTACTCAGAGCTGCTGTAGATTTGGGAGCAACAGCAGCAGGAGTTTAGCAAGAGATATGACTGATTGACTCTAGCCCAAGTGGGAGGAGAGAAGTGAAAACAGTTAAAGTAGGGGCCAAGGACAGGCAGACTTTACTCAGAACTGCTGTAGTTTTGGGAGCAACAGCAGCAGGAGATAAGCAAGAGATACGACTGATTGGCTATAGCCCAAGTGGGTGGAGAGAAGTGAAAACAGTTAAAGTTGAAGCCAAGGACAGGCAGACTTTACTCAGAACTGCTGTAGTCTTTGGGAGCAACAGCAGCAGGAGATTAGCAAGAGATACGATTGATTGGCTCTAGCCCAAGAGGGAGGAGAGAAAGGAAAACAGTTAAAGTAGAGGCCAAGGACAGGCAGACTTTACTCAGAACTGCTGTAGTTTTGGGAGCAACAGCAGCAGGAAATTAGCAAGAGATACGACTGACTGGCTCTAGCCCAAGTGGGAGGAGAGAAGTGAAAACAGTTAAAGTAGAGGCCAAGGACAGGCAGACTTTACTCAGAACTGCTGCAGCTTTGGGAGCAACAGCAGCAGGAGTTTAGCAAGAGATACGACTGATTGGCTCTAGCCCAAGTGGGAGGAGAGAAGTGAAAACAGTTAAAGCAGAGGCCAAGGACAGGCAGACTTTACTCAGAACTGCTGTAGTTTTGGGAGCAACAGCAGCAGGAGTTTAGCAAGAGATACGACTGATTGGCTCTAGCCCAAGTGGGAGGAGAGAAGTGAAAACAGTTAAAGTAGTGGCCAAGGACAAGCAGATTTTACTCAGAACTGCTGTAGCTTTGGGAGCAACAGCAGCAGGAATTTAGCAAGAGATACGACTGATTGGCTCAAGCCCAAGTGGGAGGAGAGAAGTGAAAACAGTTAAAGTAGAGGCCAAGGACAGGCAGACTTTACTCAGAACTGCTGTAGTTTTGGGAGCAACAGCAGCAGGAGCTAAGCAAGAGATACGACTGATTGGCTCTAGCCCAAGTGGGAGGAGAGAAGTGAAAACAGTTAAAGTAGAGGCCAAGGACAGGCAGACTTTACTCAGAGCTGCTGTAGGTTTGGGAGCAACAGCAGCAGGAGTTTAGCAAGAGATACGACTGATTGGCTCTAGCCCAAGTGGGAGGAGAGAAGTGAAAACAGTTAAAGTAGATGCCAAGGACAGGCAGACTTTACTCAGAACTGCTGTAGTGTTGGGAGCAACAGCAGCAGGAGATTAGCAAGAGATACGACTGATTGGCTCTAGCCCAAGTGGGAGGAGAGAAGTGAAAACAGTTAAAGTAGTGGCCAAGGACAAGCAGATTTTACTCAGAACTGCTGTAGCTTTGGGAGCAACAGCAGCAGGAGTTTAGCAAGAGATACGACTGATTGGCTCTAGCCCAAGTGGGAGGAGAGAAGTGAAAACAGTTAAGTAGAGGCCAAGGACAGGCAGACTTTACTCAGAACTGCTGTAGTTTTGGGAGCAACAGCAGCAGGAGCTAAGCAAGAGATACGACTGATTGGCTCTAGCCCAAGTGGGAGGAGAGAAGTGAAAACAGTTAAAGTAGAGGCCAAGGACAGGCAGACTTTACTCAGAGCTGCTGTAGATTTGGGAGCAACAGCAGCAGGAGTTTAGCAAGAGATATGACTGATTGACTCTAGCCCAAGTGGGAGGAGAGAAGTGAAAACAGTTAAAGTAGGGGCCAAGGACAGGCAGACTTTACTCAGAACTGCTGTAGTTTTGGGAGCAACAGCAGCAGGAGATAAGCAAGAGATACGACTGATTGGCTATAGCCCAAGTGGGTGGAGAGAAGTGAAAACAGTTAAAGTTGAAGCCAAGGACAGGCAGACTTTACTCAGAACTGCTGTAGTCTTTGGGAGCAACAGCAGCAGGAGATTAGCAAGAGATACGATTGATTGGCTCTAGCCCAAGAGGGAGGAGAGAAAGGAAAACAGTTAAAGTAGAGGCCAAGGACAGGCAGACTTTACTCAGAACTGCTGTAGTTTTGGGAGCAACAGCAGCAGGAAATTAGCAAGAGATACGACTGACTGGCTCTAGCCCAAGTGGGAGGAGAGAAGTGAAAACAGTTAAAGTAGAGGCCAAGGACAGGCAGACTTTACTCAGAACTGCTGCAGCTTTGGGAGCAACAGCAGCAGGAGTTTAGCAAGAGATACGACTGATTGGCTCTAGCCCAAGTGGGAGGAGAGAAGTGAAAACAGTTAAAGCAGAGGCCAAGGACAGGCAGACTTTACTCAGAACTGCTGTAGTTTTGGGAGCAACAGCAGCAGGAGTTTAGCAAGAGATACGACTGATTGGCTCTAGCCCAAGTGGGAGGAGAGAAGTGAAAACAGTTAAAGTAGTGGCCAAGGACAAGCAGATTTTACTCAGAACTGCTGTAGCTTTGGGAGCAACAGCAGCAGGAGTTTAGCAAGAGATACGACTGATTGGCTCAAGCCCAAGTGGGAGGAGAGAAGTGAAAACAGTTAAAGTAGATGCCAAGGACAGGCAGACTTTACTCAGAACTGCTGTAGTGTTGGGAGCAACAGCAGCAGGAGATTAGCAAGAGATACGACTGATTGGCTCTAGCCCAAGTGGGAGGAGAGAAGTGAAAACAGTTAAAGTAGTGGCCAAGGACAAGCAGATTTTACTCAGAACTGCTGTAGCTTTGGGAGCAACAGCAGCAGGAGTTTAGCAAGAGATACGACTGATTGGCTCTAGCCCAAGTGGGAGGAGAGAAGTGAAAACAGTTAAAGTAGAGGCCAAGGACAGGCAGACTTTACTCAGAACTGCTGTAGTTTTGGAAGCAACAGCAGCAGGAGCTAAGCAAGAGATACGACTGATTGGCTCTAGCCCAAGTGGGAGGAGAGAAGTGAAAACAGTTAAAGTAGAGGCCAAGGACAGGCAGACTTTACTCAGAGCTGCTGTAGATTTGGGAGCAACAGCAGCAGGAGTTTAGCAAGAGATATGACTGATTGACTCTAGCCCAAGTGGGAGGAGAGAAGTGAAAACAGTTAAAGTAGAGGCCAAGGACAGGCAGACTTTACTCAGAACTGCTGTAGTTTTGGGAGCAACAGCAGCAGTAGTTAAGCAAGAGATACGACTGATTAGCTATAGCCCAAGTGGGTGGAGAGAAGTGAAAACAGTTAAAATAGTGGCCAAGGACAGGCAGACTTTACTCAGAACTGCTGTAGTCTTTGGGAGCAACAGCAGCAGGAGATTAGCAAGAGATACGATTGATTGGCTCTAGCCCAAGAGGGAGGAGAGAAAGGAAAACAGTTAAAGTAGAGGCCAAGGACAGCAGACTTTACTCAGAACTGCTGTAGTTTTGGGAGCAACAGCAGCAGGAAATTAGCAAGAGATACGACTGACTGGCTCTAGCCCAAGTGGGAGGAGAGAAGTGAAAACAGTTAAAGTAGAGGCCAAGGACAGGCAGACTTTACTCAGAACTGCTGCAGCTTTGGGAGCAACAGCAGCAGGAGTTTAGCAAGAGATACGACTGATTGGCTCTAGCCCAAGTGGGAGGAGAGAAGTGAAAACAGTTAAAGCAGAGGCCAAGGACAGGCAGACTTTACTCAGAACTGCTGTAGTTTTGGGAGCAACAGCAGCAGGAGTTTAGCAAGAGATACGACTGATTGGCTCTAGCCCAAGTGGGAGGAGAGAAGTGAAAACAGTTAAAGTAGTGGCCAAGGACAAGCAGATTTTACTCAGAACTGCTGTAGCTTTGGGAGCAACAGCAGCAGGAGTTTAGCAAGAGATACGACTGATTGGCTCTAGCCCAAGTGGGAGGAGAGAAGTGAAAACAGTTAAAGTAGAGGCCAAGGACAGGCAGACTTTACTCAGAACTGCTGTAGTTTTGGGAGCAACAGCAGCAGGAGCTAAGCAAGAGATACGACTGATTGGCTCTAGCCCAAGTGGGAGGAGAGAAGTGAAAACAGTTAAAGTAGAGGCCAAGGACAGGCAGACTTTACTCAGAGCTGCTGTAGATTTGGGAGCAACAGCAGCAGGAGTTTAGCAAGAGATATGACTGATTGACTCTAGCCCAAGTGGGAGGAGAGAAGTGAAAACAGTTAAAGTAGGGGCCAAGGACAGGCAGACTTTACTCAGAACTGCTGTAGTTTTGGGAGCAACAGCAGCAGGAGATAAGCAAGAGATACGACTGATTGGCTATAGCCCAAGTGGGTGGAGAGAAGTGAAAACAGTTAAAGTTGAAGCCAAGGACAGGCAGACTTTACTCAGAACTGCTGTAGTCTTTGGGAGCAACAGCAGCAGGAGATTAGCAACAGATACGATTGATTGGCTCTAGCCCAAGAGGGAGGAGAGAAAGGAAAACAGTTAAAGTGGAGGCCAAGGACAGGCAGACTTTACTCAGAACTGCTGTAGTTTTGGGAGCAACAGCAGCAGGAAATTAGCAAGAGATACGACTGACTGGCTCTAGCCCAAGTGGGAGGAGAGAAGTGAAAACAGTTAAAGTAGAGGCCAAGGACAGGCAGCCTTTACTCAGAACTGCTGTAGCTTTGGGAGCAACAGCAGCAGGAGTTTAGCAAGAGATACGACTGATTGGCTCTAGCCCAAGTGGGAGGAGAGAAGTGAAAACAGTTAAAGCAGAGGCCAAGGACAGGCAGACTTTACTCAGAACTGCTGTAGTTTTGGGAGCAACAGCAGCAGGAGTTTAGCAAGAGATACGACTGATTGGCTCTAGCCCAAGTGGGAGGAGAGAAGTGAAAACAGTTAAAGTAGTGGCCAAGGACAAGCAGATTTTACTCAGAACTGCTGTAGCTTTGGGAGCAACAGCAGCAGGAGTTTAGCAAGAGATACGACTGATTGGCTCTAGCCCAAGTGGGAGGAGAGAAGTGAAAACAGTTAAAGTAGAGGCCAAGGACAGGCAGACTTTACTCAGAACTGCTGTAGTTTTGGGAGCAACAACAACAGGAGCTAAGCAAGAGATACGACTGATTGGCTCTAGCCCAAGTGGGAGGAGAGAAGTGAAAACAGTTAAAGTAGAGGCCAAGGACAGGCAGAATTTACTCAGAGCTGCTGTAGATTTGGGAGCAACAGCAGCAGGAGTTTAGCAAGAGATATGACTGATTGGCTCTAGCCCAAGTGGGAAGAGAGAAGTGAAAACAGTTAAAGTAGAGGCCAAGGACAGGCAGACTTTACTCAGAGCTGCTGTGGATTTGGGAGCAACAGCAGCAGGAGTTTAGCAAGAGATATGACTGATTGACTCTAGCCCAAGTGGGAGGAGGGAAGTGAAAACAGTTAAAGTAGTGGCCAAGGACAGGCAGACTTTACTCAGAACTGCTGTAGGTTTGTGAGCAACAGCAGCAGGAGTTTAGCAAGAGATACGACTGATTGGCTCTAGCCCAAGTGGGAGAAGAGAAGTGAAAACAGTTAAAATAAAGGCCAAGTACAGGCAGACTTTACTCAGAACTGCTGTAGTTTTTGGAGCAACAGCAGCAGGAGTTAGCAAGAGATACGACCGATTGGCTCTAGCCCAAGTGGGAGGAGAGAAGTAAAAACAGTTAAAGTAGGGGCCAAGGACAGGCAGACTTTACTCAGAACTGCTGTAGACTTTGGGAGCAACAGCAGCAGGAGATAAGCAAGAGATACGACTGATTGGCTATAGCCCAAGTGGGAGGAGAGAAGTGAAAACAGTTAAAGTAGTGGCCAAGGACAGGCAGACTTTACTCAGAACTGCTGTAGTCTTTGGGAGCAACAGCAGCAGAAGATTAGCAAGAGATACGATTGATTGGCTCTAGCCCAAGAGGGAGGAGAGAAAGGAAAACAGTTAAAGTAGAAGCCAAGGACAGGCAGACTTTACTCAGAACTGCTGTAGTTTTGGGAGCAACAGCAGCAGGAAATTAGCAAGAGATACGACTGACTGGCTCTAGCCCAAGTGGGAGGAGAGAAGTGAAACAGTTAAAGTAGAGGCCAAGGACAGGCAGACTTTACTCAGAACTGCTGTAGCTTTGGGAGCAACAGCAGCAGGAGTTTAGCAAGAGATACGACTGATTGGCTCTAGCCCAAGTGGGAGGAGAGAAGTGAAAACAGTTAAAGCAGAGGCCAAGGACAGGCAGACTTTACTCAGAACTGCTGTAGTTTTGGGAGCAACAGCAGCAGGAGTTTAGCAAGAGATACGACTGATTGGCTCTAGCCCAAGTGGGAGGAGAGAAGTGAAAACAGTTAAAGTAGTGGCCAAGGACAAGCAGATTTTACTCAGAACTGCTGTAGCTTTGGGAGCAACAGCAGCAGGAGTTTAGCAAGAGATACGACTGATTGGCTCTAGCCCAAGTGGGAGGAGAGAAGTGAAAACAGTTAAAGTAGAGGCCAAGGACAGGCAGACTTTACTCAGAACTGCTGTAGTTTTGGGAGCAACAACAGCAGGAGCTAAGCAAGAGATACGACTGATTGGCTCTAGCCCAAGTGGGAGGAGAAGTGAAAACAGTTAAAGTAGAGGCCAAGGACAGGCAGACTTTACTCAGAGCTGCTGTAGATTTGGGAGCAACAGCAGCAGGAGTTTAGCAAGAGATATGACTGATTGGCTCTAGCCCAAGTGGGAGGAGAGAAGTGAAAACAGTTAAAGTTGAGGCCAAGGACAGGCAGACTTTACTCAGAGCTGCTGTGGATTTGGGAGCAACAGCAGCAGGAGTTTAGCAAGAGATATGACTGATTGACTCTAGCCCAAGTGGGAGGAGAGAAGTGAAAACAGTTAAAGTAGGGGCCAAGGACAGGCAGACTTTACTCAGAACTGCTGTAGTTTTGGGAGCAACAGCAGCAGGAGATAAGCAAGAGATACGACTGATTGGCTATAGCCCAAGTGGGTGGAGAGAAGTGAAAACAGTTAAAGTTGAAGCCAAGGACAGGCAGACTTTACTCAGAACTGCTGTAGTCTTTGGGAGCAACAGCAGCAGGAGATTAGCAAGAGATACGATTGATTGGCTCTAGCCCAAGAGGGAGGAGAGAAAGGAAAACAGTTAAAGTAGAGGCCAAGGACAGGCAGACTTTACTCAGAACTGCTGTAGTTTTGGGAGCAACAGCAGCAGGAAATTAGCAAGAGATACGACTGACTGGCTCTAGCCCAAGTGGGAGGAGAGAAGTGAAAACAGTTAAAGTAGAGGCCAAGGACAGGCAGACTTTACTCAGAACTGCTGCAGCTTTGGGAGCAACAGCAGCAGGAGTTTAGCAAGAGATACGACTGATTGGCTCTAGCCCAAGTGGGAGGAGAGAAGTGAAAACAGTTAAAGCAGAGGCCAAGGACAGGCAGACTTTACTCAGAACTGCTGTAGTTTTGGGAGCAACAGCAGCAGGAATTTAGCAAGAGATACGACTGATTGGCTCTAGCCCAAGTGGGAGGAGAGAAGTGAAAACAGTTAAAGTAGTGGCCAAGGACAGGCAGACTTTACTCAGAACTGCTGTAGCTTTGGGAGCAACAGCAGCAGGAGTTTAGCAAGAGATACGACTGATTGGCTCTAGCCCAAGTGGGAGGAGAGAAGTGAAAACAGTTAAAGTAGAGGCCAAGGACAGGCAGACTTTATTCAGAACTGCTGTAGTTTTGGGGAGCAACAGCAGCAGGAGCTAAGCAAGAGATACGACTGATTGGCTCTTGCCCAAGTGGGAGGAGAGAATTGAAAAACAGTTAAAGTAGCGGCCAGGGACAGGCAGACTTTACTCAGAGCTGCTGTAGATTTGGGAGCAACAGCAGCAGGAGTTTAGCAAGAGATATGACTGATTGACTCTAGCCCAAGTGGGAGGAGAGAAGTGAAAACAGTTAAAGTAGGGGCCAAGGACAGGCAGACTTTACTCAGAACTGCTGTAGTTTTGGGAGCAACAGCAGCAGGAGATAAGCAAGAGATACGACTGATTGGCTATAGCCCAAGTGGGTGGAGAGAAGTGAAAACAGTTAAAGTTGAAGCCAAGGACAGGCAGACTTTACTCAGAACTGCTGTAGTCTTTGGGAGCAACAGCAGCAGGAGATTAGCAAGAGATACGATTGATTGGCTCTAGCCCAAGAGGGATGAGAGAAAGGAAAACAGTTAAAGTGGAGGCCAAGGACAGGCAGACTTTACTCAGAACTGCTGTAGTTTTGGGAGCAACAGCAGCAGGAAATTAGCAAGAGATACGACTGACTGGCTCTAGCCCAAGTGGGAGGAGAGAAGTGAAAACAGTTAAAGTAGAGGCCAAGGACAGGCAGCCTTTACTCAGAACTGCTGTAGCTTTGGGAGCAACAGCAGCAGGAGTTTAGCAAGAGATACGACTGATTGGCTCTAGCCCAAGTGGGAGGAGAGAAGTGAAAACAGTTAAAGCAGAGGCCAAGGACAGGCAGACTTTACTCAGAACTGCTGTAGTTTTGGGAGCAACAGCAGCAGGAGTTTAGCAAGAGATACGACTGATTGGCTCTAGCCCAAGTGGGAGGAGAGAAGTGAAAACAGTTAAAGTAGTGGCCAAGGACAAGCAGATTTTACTCAGAACTGCTGTAGCTTTGGGAGCAACAGCAGCAGGAGTTTAGCAAGAGATACGACTGATTGGCTCTAGCCCAAGTGGGAGGAGAGAAGTGAAAACAGTTAAAGTAGAGGCCAAGGACAGGCAGACTTTACTCAGAACTGCTGTAGTTTTGGGAGCAACAACAACAGGAGCTAAGCAAGAGATACGACTGATTGGCTCTAGCCCAAGTGGGAGGAGAGAAGTAAAAACAGTTAAAGTAGAGGCCAAGGACAGGCAGAATTTACTCAGAGCTGCTGTAGATTTGGGAGCAACAGCAGCAGGAGTTTAGCAAGAGATATGACTGATTGGCTCTAGCCCAAGTGGGAAGAGAGAAGTGAAAACAGTTAAAGTAGAGGCCAAGGACAGGCAGACTTTACTCAGAGCTGCTGTGGATTTGGGAGCAACAGCAGCAGGAGTTTAGCAAGAGATATGACTGATTGACTCTAGCCCAAGTGGGAGGAGGGAAGTGAAAACAGTTAAAGTAGTGGCCAAGGACAGGCAGACTTTACTCAGAACTGCTGTAGGTTTGTGAGCAACAGCAGCAGGAGTTTAGCAAGAGATACGACTGATTGGCTCTAGCCCAAGTGGGAGGAGAGAAGTAAAAACAGTTAAAGTAGGGGCCAAGGACAGGCAGACTTTACTCAGAACTGCTGTAGACTTTGGGAGCAACAGCAGCAGGAGATAAGCAAGAGATACGACTGATTGGCTATAGCCCAAGTGGGAGGAGAGAAGTGAAAACAGTTAAAGTAGTGGCCAAGGACAGGCAGACTTTACTCAGAACTGCTGTAGTCTTTGGGAGCAACAGCAGCAGAAGATTAGCAAGAGATACGATTGATTGGCTCTAGCCCAAGAGGGAGGAGAGAAAGGAAAACAGTTAAAGTAGAAGCCAAGGACAGGCAGACTTTACTCAGAACTGCTGTAGTTTTGGGAGCAACAGCAGCAGGAAATTAGCAAGAGATACGACTGACTGGCTCTAGCCCAAGTGGGAGGAGAGAAGTGAAACAGTTAAAGTAGAGGCCAAGGACAGGCAGACTTTACTCAGAACTGCTGTAGCTTTGGGAGCAACAGCAGCAGGAGTTTAGCAAGAGATACGACTGATTGGCTCTAGCCCAAGTGGGAGGAGAGAAGTGAAAACAGTTAAAGCAGAGGCCAAGGACAGGCAGACTTTACTCAGAACTGCTGTAGTTTTGGGAGCAACAGCAGCAGGAGTTTAGCAAGAGATACGACTGATTGGCTCTAGCCCAAGTGGGAGGAGAGAAGTGAAAACAGTTAAAGTAGTGGCCAAGGACAAGCAGATTTTACTCAGAACTGCTGTAGCTTTGGGAGCAACAGCAGCAGGAGTTTAGCAAGAGATACGACTGATTGGCTCTAGCCCAAGTGGGAGGAGAGAAGTGAAAACAGTTAAAGTAGAGGCCAAGGACAGGCAGACTTTACTCAGAACTGCTGTAGTTTTGGGAGCAACAACAGCAGGAGCTAAGCAGAGATACGACTGATTGGCTCTAGCCCAAGTGGGAGGAGAAGTGAAAACAGTTAAAGTAGAGGCCAAGGACAGGCAGACTTTACTCAGAGCTGCTGTAGATTTGGGAGCAACAGCAGCAGGAGTTTAGCAAGAGATATGACTGATTGGCTCTAGCCCAAGTGGGAGGAGAGAAGTGAAAACAGTTAAAGTTGAGGCCAAGGACAGGCAGACTTTACTCAGAGCTGCTGTGGATTTGGGAGCAACAGCAGCAGGAGTTTAGCAAGAGATATGACTGATTGACTCTAGCCCAAGTGGGAGGAGGGAAGTGAAAACAGTTAAAGTAGTGGCCAAGGACAGGCAGACTTTACTCAGAACTGCTGTAGCTTTGGGAGCAACAGCAGCAGGAGTTTAGCAAGAGATACGACTGATTGGCTCTAGCCCAAGTGGGAGGAGAGAAGTGAAAACAGTTAAAGTAGAGGCCAAGGACAGGCAGACTTTACTCAGAACTGCTGTAGTTTTGGGAGCAACAACAGCAGGAGCTAAGCAAGAGATACGACTGATTGACTCTAGCCCAAGTGGGAGGAGGGAAGTGAAAACAGTTAAAGTAGTGGCCAAGGACAGGCAGACTTTACTCAGAACTGCTGTAGGTTTGTGAGCAACAGCAGCAGGAGATTAGCAAGAGATACGACTGATTGGCTCTAGCCCAAGTGGGAGAAGAGAAGTGAAAACAGTTAAAATAAAGGCCAAGTACAGGCAGATTTTACTCAGAACTGCTGTAGTTTTGGGAGCAACAGCAGCAGGAGATAAGCAAGAGATACGACTGATTGGCTCTAGCCCAAGTGGGAGGAGAGAAGTAAAAACAGTTAAAGTAGGGGCCAAGGACAGGCAGACTTTACTCAGAACTGCTGTAGATTTGGGAGCAACAGCAACAGGAGATAGCAAGAGACACGACTGATTGGCTCTAGCCCAGTTGGGAGGAGAGAAGTGAGTCAGTGCCGAGAAAACAGTTGAAAACTGAGGAATTTGGTTTGTAAAATGGTAAATCAGGCAATTTATCAGTCAATTTAAGCAAGACGGCTCTTAGCGAGCGGCCTTGTGAGGGAAGTGCCCTGTGAGAAAAGTGTGAGTCTTTGGCTCGAGAGTCTTCGGCGAGGAGGCGAGATCACGCAATACGCTTGAGAGGTAGAGACGAAAGAAGGAGATGTCAGGCAAGCTAATTCAGTGCGATGCTTGCAGTATGTGGGAGGTCAAGGACACCGCTGGTGCCTCTGGCTGCTACAAATGCGAGAAGTGCATCCAGGTAGAGCTTCTGAAGGGCCGTGTTGGGGAACTGGAGAAGCAAGTGGATGACCTCCGGTTCGTCCGAGAAACGGAGTCGTTCCTCGACAAGTCCTACAGTACGATTGTTACACCTAAGGTACTGGAAGAGAGAAGGTGGGAGACAGTGAGAACGGGAGGGAAGCATGGAATGCCAACGTCCCCGGGTGTTGTACCTCTTGTGAACAGGTTCACCCACTTAGAAGCTGTCGGGACAGAAGAGGTGTTTACACTGGGCGGCGGACTGGCTTGTGATGCGAATAGGGCTGTTGAGCCAAAACCAAAACGGCCTAAGGCAGGCAACGCCATTATAGTGGGAGACTCCATTGTGAGAGGTACGGACAGGGGTTTCTGCGGCAACAGACGGGATGCGAGGATGGTGTGCTGCCTTCCTGGTGCCAGGATCCAGGATGTCACGGACAGAGTGCAGAAAATCCTCAAGGGCGAAGGTGAACATCCGGAAGTGGTAGTGCATGTCGGCACAAACGATGTCGGAAAGAAGGGGATGAATATTCTGCAGCGTGACTTTAGCGAGCTCGGAAAAATGCTGAAAAGCAGGACCTCCAGGGTTGTTATCTCCGGTTTGCTTCCAGTTCCTCGTGCTGGCGAGAGCAGGAACAGGGAGATACGGGACCTGAACGAGTGGCGGAGGAACTGGTGCACGGGGCAGGGATTTAGATTCTTAGATCACTGGGATCTGTTTTGGGGTAAGGGGGAACTGTACGAAAGGGACGGATTGCATCTTAACAGGTGTGGGACCAGCATTCTGGCAGGCAGGTTTGCCACTGCTACACGGGTGGTTTTAAACTGAATAAGGGGGGTGGGGTGTCGAATGGGATAGTGGAGGATGGAGTTAAAGGGAAATGGTTTCTTAAATGTGTGAGCGTAGAGACAGAGGGGTGTAAAATGAGGGTAGAAGCAATAGGTAGCAAGGTGAAAAGTAAAAGTGGCAGGCAGACAAAACCAGGGCAAAAATCTAAAAGGGCCACTTTTCAACATAATTGTATAAGGGGTAAGAGTGTTGTAAAAACAAGCCTGAATGCTTTGTGTCTCAATGCAAGGAGCATTCGTAATAAGGTGGATCAGTTGAATGTGCAGAAAGCTATTAATGGCTATGATATAGTTGGGATCACGGAGACATGGCTCCAGGGTAACCAAGGCTGGGAGCTGAACATCCAGGGATATTCAATATTCAGGAGGGATAGAGAGAAAGGAAAAGGAGGTGGGGTAGCGTTGCTGATTAGAGAGGAGATTAACGCAATGGAAAGGAAGGACATTAGTTTGGAGGATGTGGAATCGGTATGGGTAGAGCTGCGAAACACTAAGGGGCAGAAAACGCTGCTGGGTGTTGTGTATAGGCCACCTAACAGTAGTAGTGAAGTTGGAGATGGTATCAAACAGGAAATTAGAAATGCGTGCGACAAAGGCAAAACCGTTATAATGGGTGACTTCAATTTACATATAGATTGGGTGAATCAAATTGGCAGGGGTGCTGAGGAAGAGGATTTCTTGGAATGTATGCGGGATAGTTATCTAAATCAACATGTAGAGGAACCAACGAGAGAGCAGGCTATTTTAGACTGGGTATTGAGTAATGAGGAAGGGTTAGTTAGCAGTCTTGTTGTACATGCCCCCTTGGGCAAGAGTGACCATAATATGGTTGAGTTCTTCATTAGGATGGAGAGTGACATTGTTAATTCAGAAACAATGGTTCTGAACTTAAAGAAAGGTAACTTTGAGGGTATGAGACGTGAATTGGCCAAGATTGACTGGCAATTAATTCTAAAAGGGTTGACGGTGGATATGCAATGGAAGACATTTAAAGACTGCATGGATGAACTACAAAAATTGTTCATCCCAGTTTGGCAAAAGAATAAATCAGGGAAGGTAGTACATCCGTGGATAACAAGGGAAATCAGGGATAGTATCAAAGCGAAGGATGATGCGTACAAATTAGCCAGAAAAAGCAGCATACCGGAGGACTGGGAGAAATTCAGAGACCAGCAGAGGAGGACAAAGGGCTTAATTAGGAACGGAAACATAGATTATGAAAGAAAACTGGCAGGGAACATAAAAACTGACTGCAAAAGTTTTTATAGATATGTGAAAAGAAAGAGATTAGTTAAAACAAATGTAGGTCCCTTGCAGTCAGAAACAGGTGAGTTGATCATGGGGAACAAGAAAATGGCGGACCAATTGAATAACTACTTTGGTTCCGTCTTCACTAAGGAAGACATAAATAATCTGCCGGAAATAGCAGGGGACCGCGGTTCAAAGGAGTTGGAGGAATTGAGTGAAATCCAGGTTAGCCGGGAAGTGGTGTTGGGTAAATTGAATGGATTAAAGGCCGATAAATCCCCAGGGCCAGATAGGCTGCATCCCAGAGTACTTAAGGAAGTAGCTCCTGAAATAGTGGATGCATTAGTAATAATCTTTCAAAACTCTTTAGATTCTGGAGTAGTTCCTGAGGATTGGCGGGTAGCAAACGTAACCCCACTTTTTAAGAAGGGAGCGAGAGAAAACGGGGAATTACAGACCAGTTAGTCTAACATCGGTAGTGGGGAAACTACTAGAGTCAGTTATTAAAGATGGGATAGCAGCACATTTGGAAAGTGGTGAAATCATTGGACAAAGTCAGCAAGGTAAATCATGTCTGACGAATCTTATAGAATTTTTCGAGGATGTAACTAGTAGCGTGGATAGGGGAGAACCAGTGGATGTGGTGTATCTGGACTTCCAGAAGGCTTTCGACAAGGTCCCACATAAGAGATTAGTATACTAACTTAAAGCACACGGCATTTGGGGTTCAGTATTGATGTGGATAGAGAACTGGGTGGCAAACATGAAGCAAAGAGTAGGAGTAAACGGGTCCTTTTCACAATGGCGGGCAGTGACTAGTGGGGTACCGCAATGCTCAGTGCTGGGACCCCAGCTATTTACAATATATATTAATGATCTGGATGAGGGAATTGAAGGCAATATCTCCAAGTTTGCGAATGACACTAAGCTGGGGGGCAGTGTTAGCTGTAAGGAGGATGCTAGGAGACTGCAAGGTGACTTGGATAGGCTGGGTGAGTGGGCAAATGTTTGGCAGATGCAGTATAATGTGGATAAATGTGAGGTTATCCATTTTGGTGGGGAAAACAGGAAAGCAGACTATTATCTAAATGGTGGCCAACTAGGAAAAGGGGAGATGCAGCGAGACCTGGGTGTCATGGTACACCAGTCATTGAAAGTAGGCAAGCAGGTGCAGCAGGCAGTGAAGAAAGCGAATGGTATGTTAGCTTTCATAGCAAAAGGATTTGAGTATAGGAGCAGCGACGTTTTACTGCAGTTGTACAGGGTCTTGGTGAGACCACACCTGGAGTATTGCGTACAGTTTTGGTCTCCAAATCTGAGGTAGGACATTATTGCCATAGAGGGAGTGCAGAGAAGGTTCACCAGACTGATTCCTGGGATGTCAGGACTGTCTTATGAAGAAAGACTGGATAGACTTGGTTTATACTCTCTAGAATTTAGGAGATTGAGAAGGGATCTTATAGAAACTTATAAAATTCTTAAGGGGTTGGACAGGCTAGATGCAGGAAGATTGCTCCCGATGTTGGGGAAGTCCAGGACAAGGGGTCACAGCTTAAGGATAATGGGGCAATCCTTTAAAACCGAGATGAGAAGAACTTTTTTCACACAGAGAGTGGTGAATCTCTGGAACTCTCTGCCACAGAGGGTAGTCGAGACCAGTTCATTGGCTATATTTAAGAGGGAGTAAGATGTGGCCCTTGTGGCTAAGGGGATCAGAGGGTATGGAGAGAGGGCAGGTACGGGATACTGAGTTGGATGATCAGCCATGATCATATTGAATGGCGGTGCAGGCTCGAAGGGCCGAATGGCCTACTCCTGCACCTAATTTCTATGTGTCTATGTTTCTATGTCTCATGGTGATTACCAGATAGGAGTATGCGCACTGGGCCCGTCTGGTGAGAAACAGTCCGCAGGTGATGGCCGCCGAGGGCGTTGGCGGGAACAGGTTTAGGCAGGGGAACACAACTGATGCCTAGCTGGCGGGCTAGTTCCTTGTCCATAAGATTAATGTCACAACCAGAGTCTATGAAGGTGGCGAGGGTGTGAGAACCATCAGACAACAGCAGACGGGCATGACAAAGAGGGCGTCGGGCAGAGGAAAGTCCAGAGGTTCGACTCACCAGTCATTCCTCCGCTACTGGCGAGTCTGGCCCTCATCTGCCAGTCAGGTGATTAATGGTAAACGCCACTCTCGCCGCTTCCTGGGCGAAGGTGTAGGGCTGTAAGGCGAAGAGAATGGAACAGTTCGTGATGAATGGGTTGCAGCCCTCCGGGTCTTCAGCGTAGCGCTCCGGGTTTTTGAAGGGCTAAGTAAAAATCGGATTCGGACAGTCTGCAATGTTCCAGCAAGTCCTTGGCACTGCGGACATCGCCCACCGACGTGCCCAGCCTGCAGCGTTTCCTGGGCATGGTCAACTACCTGGGGAAGTTCATCCCCGACCTCAGCGAACTGAGCGCGCCCTTGAGGGAACTGACCAAGAAGGACGCCGCCTGGGTTTGATTCCCGCACCATCAGTCGGCTTTCGAAGCCCTGAAGTCCCAGTTGGTCCGCGCCCCCACTCTCAAATTTTTCGACCTGAAGCGCCCCATCGTCCTCACTTGCGATGCCTCGAAGTTCGGCCTGGCGGAGCGCGCTGTCCGCAGTGCCAAGGACTTGCAGGAACATTGCAGACTGTCCGAATCCGATTTTTACTTAGCCCTTCTCAATCTCCGTAACATCTCCCGCGACACTGCCCTGGGCTCGCCAGCCAAACGGCTGATGTCTCGCACTACGAGAACTCCGCTCCCTGTGACCCAGCGGTCCATCGTGCCCTCTCCCCTCCAGCCTGCTGCTGTCCAGGAGCGCATTGCACACAAGCACGAAGTGCAGAAGCGCTCCCACGACCAGTCCTGCCGCCCCCTTCCGCGTCTGTTCCCCGGCCAAGTCGTCCGGATGCAGTCTCCCTCAGGTCCCTCAAAGCTTGCCACCGTTGTCGGTGATGCGGGATCTCCACGCTCCTACCTGGTCAACCACGACGGCACCATTTACCGGCGGACCCGCCAACATCTTCGGCCTGTCAACGAGCCTCCTCCGCCGCCTGCCGACCCTTTCTCCCCTCCCCTGACCGAAACACTGCCTGCCGCCCCGCGCTTGCCGCGGTCCCTGCCTTCCCAGCTCTTTAAGCCTCACTCGCCGCCTGCTTCCCCTGGCTCGCCTGCCCGTCCACCCGATGCCACCCCTACGTCCCCTCCTCTGCCCCCGCCGGCTCTTTCTCCTCCGGGTTCCCCGGCTCCATCCACCGCTCTGGCTCCTGCTCTTCCTGCAGAGGGAGGAGATGGCGAGCTGCGGACCCGGTCCGGCCGACTGGTTAAGCCGCCTGTCCGTTATGGTGAATTTGCTTAGCTGTATGCTCCTCTGCGTGTTTAACTGTTTGCCTACATGCTCGTAGCGCATGAAACGTGGTCGCTATGTCACTACTGTATTGCTTGTTTCCAAGGGAAAGGATGTAGATGTGCCTTTAACATAGTGAACTCACCACTACTAACCACTCCCTATATCACAAGTATAAATGTAACCTCCCCACCCCTTGATCTCTCTCTAGCTCGTGTGACGGACCACGTACAGCTAGTGCAGTATTGTTTGTGTATTACTAATAAACGTAGTAAAGACAACAGTGCGTTATTGAAGCTCTTTACAGGTGATGGTCGTGGCGGACCGGGAGCTGGTGCTGTCGGAGCCGGAGGCGAAGCCTGGGGTGTAGCCTGGGCGAGGGTGGTCGTCAGCTGTTGGACCTGGGTGGCTAGTGCAACCAATGCGTGCTCTTGGCTTGACACATCCTGTCGAACCTCGGAGTTGGAGGCAGTGAGCATAGCTTCGTGCTGCAGGAGCGTGTGCTCAATCCTCTCGAAGCGGTTTGACGGAGACGTTGTGTGCGCTGAGTCCATTGTGGGCCAGATTGTACTGTAACGGGTATATCTTGGACCCAATAGTAGCACAGAATCAGGCAGGTATAATTGGTCATTAACTTTATTACGCTACTGTAACACAGAGTAGTAACACAGGAATGGGTACACCGTACTCACACAGAGGCTCAGGATTGAGCGAGGGTTCCGAAGAGGGGCAGGCAGGAGACGTAGTCGGGGTAGCGGAAGGTCCGGTAACCAGGAGATCCAACACACGATGCAAACAAACCGGCGAGGGACAGACGAAAGGAGAGTCGAAGCCAGGCAGGAAGTCGAGGAGCCGTTGCAGGGATACACCAAACAGCCCAGTAGAGAGGCAGACAGAAACCAGGAGGTACGGGACGAAGGCCGTGGTCGGGGGCTGAAGGCTGAGGTGCTATCCGGGAAGGCAACAGGACGGAATGGTCAGGGGCCGGCAGGTTCGAATCCGTGTAGGCAGTCGGGAAATCGCTGGAGAGTCTTGCATGAATGCTGAGAACAATCTGGAACTGTGTGAACGGTGAGGAGAGTCTATATACCGGGTTAATAGGTGATCAGAGGCAACTGAGTGCAACAGGTGAGGAGAGTTGGGCTGATGAGAGGGGAGTGGCAGGCAGGCAGGTGAGGAGAAGGAGGGACCGATGGAAAAGTACTGGGAGGTGAAGTGGATGAGAATGAGGAGAGGGCAGACTGTGACAGAGACCACACCTGGAGTATTTCGTACAGTTTTGGTCTCCTAATCTGAGGAAATACATTATTTTCATAGAGGGAGTACAGAGAAGGTTTACCAGACTGATTCCTCGGATGTCGGGACTTTCATATGAAGAAAGACTGGATAGACTCGACTTGTTCTCGCTAGAATTTAGGATATTGAGCGGGGATCTTAAAGAAACTTACAAAATTCTTAAGGGGTTGGACAGGCTAGATTCAGGAAGATTGATCCCGATGTTGGGGAAGACCAGGACAAGGGGTCACAGTTTCAGGATAGAAGGGAAATCCTTTAGGACCGAGATGAGAATTTTTTTTCACACAGAGTGTTGTGAATCTCTGGAACTCTCTGCCACAGAAGGTAGTTGAGGCCAGTTCATTGGCTATATTTAAGAGGGAGTTAGAAGTGGCCCTTGTGGCTAAAGGGATCAGGGGGGATGGAGAGAAGGCAGGTACGGGATACTGAGTTAGAAACATAGAAACATAGAAAATAGGTGCAGGAGTAGGCCTTTCGGCCCTTCGAGCCTGCACCGCCATTCAATATGATCATGGCTGGTCATCCAACTCAGTATCCTGTACCTGCCTTCTCTCCATAACCCCCTGACCCTTTAGCCACAAGGGCCACATCTAAATCCCTCTTAAATATAGCCAATTAACTGGCCTCAAATACCTTCTGTGGCAGCGATTTTTTCTCATCTCGGTCCTAAAAGATTTCCCCCCTTATCCTTAAACTGTGTGTGACCCTTGTTCTGGACTTCTCCAACATCGGGAACAATGTTCCCGCATCTAGCCTGTCCAAGCCCTTAAGAATTTTGTAAGTTACTATAAGATCCCCCCTCAATCTTCTAAATTCTAGCGAGTACAAGCCAAGTCTGTCCAACGTTTCTTCATATGAAAGTCCTGCCATCCCAGTAATCTGTCTGGTGAACCATCTCTGTACTCCCTCTATGGCAAGAATGCCATATATTCAGTCCAATCAGGGTGTATCGTCCGTAAACTTGAGAAGCTTGGCAGAGGAGTCAGTGGAGGTGCAGTCGTTGGTGTATAGAGAGTAAAGGAGAGGGGGGAGTACGCTGCCTTGCGGAGCTCCTATGCTGAGCGTTTGCTGGTCCGAGATGTGCTTTCCCAGCCTCACATGCTGCTTCCTGTCTGTCAAAAAGCTGGTGACCCACCGACAGAGGGGTTCAGGCACAGTCAACTCGGAAAGTTTGGAGTGTAGTTGCTCTGGTACAATGGTGTTGAATGCAGAGCTGAAATAAAAACATTATTATCCCGCATAGGTCCCCTGGCGGTCTTGGTGCTAGAGGATGAAGTGCAGGCCCAGGTTGACTGCATCATCCACAGATCTATTGGCCCGATATGAAAACTGTAGAGGATCAAGCAGGGGGAATGTGATATTTTTCAGCTTGGCCAGCCCAAGATCTCCCCTCATCCTCTTACGTTCCATGCAATACAGACCCAACCTACCCAACCTCTCCCTAGAGCTCACTCCCTCTATCCTGGCAACATCTCGAAAATGTTTTCTGAACCCTTTCAAGTTTGACAATATAGTTCTTACAATACGGTGCCCAGAACTGAACACATTATTCTAAATGCGGTCTCACCATCTGATACAACTGCAACGTGACCTCCCAACTTCTAGACTCAATGATGAAGGCCAAAGTGCCAAAAGCCTTTTTGACCACCTTATCTACCTGCGACTCGCCCTTCATAGAACCATGCACCTGTACTCCTAGATCCCTCTGGGTTTAAGAAGGAATTGCATCAGATGCTGGAAAATCGAAGGTAGACACAAATGCTGGAGAAACTCAGCGGGTGCAGCAGCATCTATGGAGCGAAGGAGATAGCCAATGTTTCGGGACGAAACCCTTCTTCAGACTGAATAAGGATCTCGGTCCGAAACGTTGCCTATCTCCTTCGCTCCTTAGACGCTGCTGAACCCGCTGAGTTTCTCCAGCATTTTTGTCTACCTCCTAGATCCCTCTGCTCTACAACACTACCCAGAGGCCGACCATTCACTGTGTAGGTCCTGCCCTTGTTCGATGTCCCAAAACCTCACACTTCTCTGTATTAAATTCCATCAACTATTCCTCCGCCCACGTGGCCAATCGATCAAGATCCTGCTGCAATCTTTCACAACCATTTTCACTATCTGCAAAACCACTCATTTTTGTATCATCAACAAACTTGCTAATCTTGCTCTGTATGTTCTCGTCCAAATCATTGATGTAGATGACAAACAGTAACGGGCCCAGCACCGAACCCTGAGGCACATCACTAGTCACAGGCATCCAGTCTGAGAAGCAACCTTCCACCATCACTCTCTGCTTCCTTCCATGGAGCCAATTTGCTATCCATTCAGCTGTCTCTCCTTGGATCCCATGCGATCTAATCTTCCAGAGCAGCCTACCATGCGACATCTTGTCGAACGCGATACTGAAATCA
>NC_045991.1:23387559-23458400 GCF_010909765.2 Amblyraja radiata
GAGCAGAGCAGAGCAGAGCAGAGCAGAGCCGAGCCGAGCAGAGCAGAGGAGAGAAGTGTGGAGAGGAGAAGAGAGGGACCGACCAGCGATCGCCCATTCACACACTAGTTTAGTTTAGAGGTACAGCGCGGAAACAGGAGGCAAAAGTCGGCCAAAAAAAAAGGAAGTATTTGCCGGAGGTCCAGGAGCCTGTATAGGCCCAGGCGGGGTCCAGGTGCAACGCCCCTGAAGCTGGTACATTTTCAATAAATTGATAGTGATTCTCACGCTTTCTGCTGGTAGTTTACATAACTGAAGCTTAGAATGTTTCTAACACAGAAGCAGTAAAATTACGCACGAAAAGATATATATTTGATGAAATAGAAGGCAGTGGTCTTGTCTCCTTCAGCAGCATCTCGGTTTCCTTTCCCGAGCTCAGATAACCACTCCTCCTCACCTCACCGACGCTCACTTCCCTTCACCTACACACCTACTCATCGACTAATCCCCTCGCCTCACTAAACTCCTCGCCTCCACTATACCTGACCACCAAACCTCTCCTCATACCTAAACGTCGACTCGACTAAACCGTACTTCACTACACCTCGCCGCACAAATAAACATCACACTTCAGTAAACTTCACCTCACATCTAAACCCCACCTCACCTCACACCTAAATCCCACCCCACCCCATCTCATACCTACATCCCCCCCTTATCTCACCTCACCTTATAGATAGATAGATTATTCCTTTAATAATCCTTTTCAGGAAATTACAGTGCCACGACAGCTTCAAGACAAACATAACACCACGCTTTCATACATAACAAGTTAAAATACGTTAAAATACAAGTTAAAATACAATTAATTTAAAAAAAGTGCAGTTATTTATGCTCATTATAAAGTCTTATAGCAGCTGGTAAACAGGACTTCCTGTATCTCTCCGTTTTGCACATTGGTGCAATCAGCCTCTGGCTGAAGATGCTGCTCTTGATCACCTTCAGGGCATGGAGTGGGTGAGTGGGGTTTGTCATTATGGAACCTAGTTTATTTAGAGTTCTGGCCTCTGCCACCTGCTGGACCGTTCGTTGCTCAGCCCCGACCACTGAGCCGGCCTTCCTGATTAGTTTGTCCAATCTGTTTTTATCCGCTATACGGGCGCCATCTCCCCAACAGGCCACAGCAAAGAACAGAGCACTGGCCACCACTGAATGGTAGACACTGCACAGTAGGGGTTGGCAGATATTAAAAGACCTCAGCCTCCTTAAAAAATACAGTCGGCTTTGTCCCCTCCTGTACACCGCCTCCATATGACACTTCCAGTTCAGCTCACTGTCAAGCTGCACCCCAAGGTACCTGTGATTAGCAACCACCTCCACCTCAGTGCCCTTAATGGTGATCGGCGTTGCTGAGTCCTCCTCCTCCCCCTCCTAAAGTCCACCACTGTCTCCTTTGTTTTTTTGGTGTTGAGATGGAGATTATTGTGTGCGCTCCACTCCACAAAGTTACTTATAATGTCTCTGTATTCCTCCTCATTGCCCCCTTTAATGAGGCCGACAACAGCTGTATCGTCCGAAAACTTCTGCAAAAAGCAGCTGTTGGTGTTCCATTGGAGATCCGCTGTGTAGATGGTAAACAGGAACGGAGCCAGCACAGTTCCTTGTGGAGCCCCTGTGCTGCTCAAGATGGTGCCCGAGACACTGTTCTGTAGGCGCACGTACTGTGGTCTGAGGGAAAGGTAATCCAAACACCACAGTACCAGTGATGGATCCACTTTCATCTTCTCCATCTTCTCCCCTAGCAGTCGGGGCTGAATAGTGTTGAAGGCGCTTGAAAAGTCAAAAAAAGTAATCCTTACAGATGCACCAGTAGTGTCCAAATGTGTGTACACCCTCTGCAGCATGTAAATGAGGGCATCATCGACACTGATGTTAGGCTGATATGCAAACTGTAAAGGATCCATGTGATTTGACACACTAGTCCTGATGTAGGAAAGGACAAGTCTCTCAAATGTCTTTATTATGTGAGAAGTGAGCGCTACTGGTCTGTAGTCATTGTAGAGAGTGGGATGGGTCTTCTTTGGAACAGGTACCAGGCAAGATGTTTTCCACAGCCTTGGAACCCTCTGTAGACGTAAGCTCAGGTTGAACAGGTGTGTTAAAATACCACACAGCTCTGAAGAGCAAGTCTTCAGTAGCCTTGGGCTGGTGTCATCAGGCCCCACTGCCTTCCCTGGCTTCAGTCTGTCCAGCATCACCTTGACCTGAGCAGTATAAAGAGTCATGGGTGGGGCTGCCGGTGGAGTGGGAGGTGGAAAGAGGGGACTCCGTACAGGTGACATCTCAGGAGCGATGGAGAGAGGGATGGGAGGTGGAGAGGAAGCAGCAATGGTCAGCAGACCAGGTGGGGGAGGCTGGGGTGGTGTGGAGCCGTCGAATCTGTTGAAGAATCTATTCAGATCATCAGCCAGACCCTGTTCACCATCAGGCAGTGTACCACCGTTCTGCTTCATGCCCGTGATCTTTCGCATTCCAGCCCATACCTGCTTCACACCATCTTGCTGCAGCTGTCGTTCTAATTTGAACCTATAGGCTTCTTTCCCCTCCTTAATCCTCACCTTCAGTTCCTTTTGAAGTTCTTTGATTTTATTCCTGTCGCCCTCCCTGAAAGCCTTTTTCTTCTCATTTAGTAAGGCCTTCAGGCTGCTGGTAATCCAGGGTTTGTTATTGGGGTAGCAACGAATTACCCTGGGTGGCATGATGTCATCATAACAGAAATTGATGTAATGGGTAATGCATTCTGTTAGGCCGTCAATGTCTTCCCCATACTCCTCACAGAACGCATCCCAATCTGTTGTCTCAAAACAATACTTCAGGGCTTCATCTGCCTCAGGATACCAGTCTTACACCTTACACCTAAACCCCACCTCGCTCCACCTCATACCTACACCCCCCCCTTATCTCACCTCACTTCTAAACCCCACCCCACCCCACCTCATACCTACAACCCCCTTATCTCACCTCACCTCTAAACCCCACCCACCTCACCTCACACCTAGATCCCACCCCACCCCATCTCATACCTACACCCCACCTGATCTCATCTCACCTGACACCTAAACCCCATCCCACCCCACCTCATACCTACACCCCACCTCATCTCACCTCACCTCTAAACCCCACCCACCCCACCTCATACCTAAACTCCACCTCATCGCACCTCACCCCTAAACCACACCCTGCCTCACTTCACACCTAAACCCCACCTCACACCTAAACCCACCCCACACCTAAACCCCACCTCACACCTAAACCCCACCTCACACCTAAACCCCACCTCACACCTAAACCCCATCACAACTCACACATAACCCTCAACTAAACCTCACGACTAATCTGCGCCTCGACCCCCCGCTGTTGAAGGAGCGGCTCTAACCAGGGGGGCGGGGAAGATAGCGCAGGCACATTGCCCGAGAGAGCCGGTGGGTGGGGAACGGGGCGCCCGGGCGCTGATGTTGACGTTGACGTCGAGTACAAACCCCGCTCCCCCGCCCACGGCGGCCGCAGCCCCTCCCCGCGGGAGCGGGAGCGGGAAAGAGGCGGTGATGAGTCGAGACGGGGATTATGTGTGAGGTGGGAGGGTTAGTCGAGGCAAGGTTTGGTGAGTTGAGGTTTATGTGTGAGGTGAAGTTTAGTTAAGGCGAAGGGTTTAGTCCAGGTGAACAATCAGATTTAATTCTAGGAAAACAGAAACATCGGAATTGCGATATAAATCGGAAGAATATCTGGACGAAAGTGGCTTCTAGAGCCCTCCCGAGATTAGGGGCTATTAGTCACATAGTATATCCGTACCTGCTAACAGGCCAGCATCAGAAGACATGCGCGCTCGAATAGGACTCTGTAAAATATGCTGCTCCTAAACCATTTGGGGCTTAATAGACAAGAAGGAGGATTGTATTGTCTATCCTGGATCTCACAGGGAGACAATGAAGGGAGTACAAGACGTTGTTGAGTGGCATTTGGATTACTGTATTCAGTTGTGGTCACCCAGCTCTATCAAGCTTGCCACTAAGCTGTAACGAGTGCAGATCATGCTGCCCGGACTTGAAGGCGTGAGCTACAGGCAGAGGTAGGGCAGTCTAGGAATGCATTCCATGAAACGCAAGTGGCTGAGCGGTGATCTTACAGAGGAGTATACAATCAAAAGGGGATAAGGTGAATGCCAATTAGTTTGGCGCAGGGGAAACAACAACTAGAGAATATGGTGAGCGAGGAACCTGATGGCGACCTTTCAATATAGAGGGTGTTGTTTCCATGGAACGTGGTGCAAGAGGATATAGTTGAGGCAGGCACTATAAGAACATTCTAGATACAGTTTGATGGGAACAAGGATACAATGGTTTGGGGGTGAATATGGGACAAACGTGAGCATGGGGGACATTTTGTTCGGCATGGGGAAGTTGGGCAGAATGGCCTGTTTCCATGTTGTGTGACTCTCCGATTATATGGCGATGACAAGCATGGCTTGTCCTTCCTTTTAACATAATTCACCTGCTCTCTTCTGACAAGAAGAAATTCACCTTGTCCACTTGACTGAATTCCGATCTGTCCTTGTAACAGACACGGACTGTCGACCTGAAAGAGTATTCCTGTTCCTCTCTCCAGGGAAGCTGTCCCATTTGATCAACACTAACATTCTCACCTGGGGATTTCTCATATTACCGTGTGCTTTAATATTTGGTACCAAATCCTAAATTCCTTGACGTTGTGTTACCTCCCCTTTATATTGCCAGTTGTAGAAGCCTGCATTCACAAACCTCCCATTCACACAATAGCTGTGCTTGAACCGTTAATTGGGATCCTATGCCCCTTACTAATCAAACCAGCGTCCACGATCTCTGCACAAGGGACACACAATGTCGTTGTGCTTACACAGCAGAGTCAAAAGGACCAAACATTCCGAGATTCACCGAGCAGATGTGTAAAGTATATTATTCTCCGACGAAATGGCCAACCGGTGCTGAGTAAAGTTATAATGTGAATAGATGTCGTTAGAGTGGAGCAAATTGCAGCGAAATATGCAGTAGGAGATAGGAGATGGTCGGGACATGGTTCGGGGGACGATGGGACGGGGAGAGGTGGCTCGGCTCAATGTATTCGAGGCATTGTCGCCAGTCACGGAGCCAGTTTGTTCACCGGTATCGAAGAAAGAAAATTTAAAACGACCATTTCACAAATCACAGATTCTCCACATAGACCAATGTCAACGTCGACTACCGTTGAGGAATGAGGAATCATTGCTGCCCACACCTGAGAGAGAGAAGATCACCACGGCCTCCTTCCCAGAGAGAAGGGTGACCTCATCTGTGATAAGGTTCTGTCACCCGTATCCATAAAAATGCTCATTAGTAAATCCATATAGATACTAATTATTCGCATATGTTCTGATGCTCCAGAGGATATGAACATTTTATATTCCCTTTGAGAACCCGGTCCCCACCACCATTCCACCCACCCATCGGACACCCAGCGACAAGGAGACAGTTATTGGAAGTGATTAGAATAGTTTATTTCTGGTCACTATGAACAACCTGTTTCCTGTGTGATTCACGCACAAGGCGGTGTGACAGCGCGCTGTTGTCCCGTGACTTACCATATCTAGTATTACTGCACCCGGACAATATTGAGATGACATTGTGTAGAAAGGAACTGCAGACGGTGATGTATTTCATGTGAATGCTTGGTTGTATACGGCAGCTACTGACTTATATAAGTCGCACACCCGGATAACTCCTGAAAACATCGGTTTAAGATGTATATATCTGTTCAATGTTCTGCTATATTAATAACTAGACTGGCAATACTAATGTTTCAATTATATGAATAATTTCACAATAAACTTCATGGGATATGTAACCATGGTCTTCAGCTGCTCCCGGAACATTCTCTGGGTCAGGACATAAATACACGTGTTGGTGTAGGTACTCAGAGCCTGGAGCATAAACGAAATTGTCTGAAGATCACTGTCCGCGATATAATCAGCGCCTAAAACGCGCACAGCCACAACATATACAACCAGTGTGCTCCACAACGCGATGAAACTGCCAGATATGCTGAAGAGTAAAACGATGGATTTCCTCCGGCTTTCCATCTCCGGATCCTTGCCATTCTCCCCACTGTTGCGGCCCCGGAGCAATCTGCGGACTCTACCGGAGACTAGAATGTATCTGGCGGTCAGTGAATTGACCAACAAAAACAAAACGAACGGGAGACAAACAGTTACAGTAAAGTACAACAACTCAAACGAAGTCCATGAAGGTGAGGTTAAGAATGATTGTGTGAAGGTACACCCTCTGGGTTTATTATCGGTAATATATACTGATTCGAATGTAAAATACCACGGTACGCTTATTAAACAGCTCAGAACAATTACCGTTCCGATAACAACATTCGCCGTTCGCTCCGTGCAATATTTTGTTTTCAGCTTCTGACAACAAATGGCCACAAACCGATCAAACGTGAACCCCACGGTGAACCAGATAGAGATTGTTGTGGCTGCGTCGGCCAGGGTCCAGTTGACGGAGCACACGGGGGTGATGGTGAAGAACGACAGCGGGAAATACATTCCAACAATGGCCCTTATTATGATATCAATGATGAGGACCATGAGGTCGGCCGCTGCCATTCCCACCAGGTAGCGAGTGGTGCATTTGGAGAGACCGCACTTTCCCCGGGACAGGATCACAATCGTCACCAAGTTAACTGCGAAAGAAGGAACGAAGGATGTTGCAGTGTGTGGCGTTCACAAAGAATACCCTGAACTGAAAGGATTTCCCAGTGACATTTACTACTGAGTTTGAAGAATTAATGAAATTACAAGTCATGTCATCAGTTAAATAATGAAAAGATACGTGGCACACACAGCTCACGTGATCCGTGTTGGAACCGCTTCTCTGACTCTGGCTGTCCTCCGGTTCATTAACCAATCGAGAGATCATTCCGTGTGTTCGCTGGCTGCTCTAATTGACTTCGCAATGCAGATGACAAGTATACCGGTGGCAGTGTATGGATCAGTGAAAGAGAATATCCTGCAGGGTTAAAGTAAATCAGCAGGTCGCCGAGAGGCTGACGGTGTTCCTCTTTGGGAATGGCAAAACTAGATAGACCGTATGTCCTTCTTACCGAAAGATAAATGTTGTTATTGGAACACAATGTATAAAGGGAAATAGAGACATTCCGCGTGTCAACTGGCTCTCCGGCCCATCTTGCCCATGCCCCATCTACTCTTGTTCCAACTGCGCATGTTTGGCCCAGATCGTTCTAAACCCTTCCTATCCATGTACCTATCCAACACTGGGTCAATAAACACAACCGCCAACCACAGGTTGTGAAGACCAGAGTCTGTAACTGTGGCAGTAACAGTTCAATTTGAAAGTGTTCCACAGCTTCCAGTCCTGCAAAGGTTCAACTAATTGCAAAGCAATAGTCACAAGGTTCTTTACCCAACAATGTTCCTGCTATTCCCCATTGCCTATTCACTCTGCCCTGTAGCCATCCTGGCCAGTGTTGAACTTCCTTCACACGACACAATCCAACTGCACCTTCACCCACCCCAGTTCTGCCTACATATTCACTCTGCCTTGTCCACCGCACACTCAACCTGGCCAGCCTCCAACCGCCCTGTATCAGTGCCCAGTCCCCACCTGGCTTCATCTTGATCAGTCCCCACTGCATATTGACCCTGCCGAGTACCAACAGCACCGTCACACTTCCCCCTGTCCTGTTCCCACTGCACCTACACCCTGCTCATTACCTATCGCAGCTTCCTCCTGCACAGACCTCTCCTGCCTTCATATTCCCCATACTCCACAGCTCCATCGCCGTACCCATCCTCCACTGCACATTCACCCGGCCAAGTTCCTACCAGGTCTTCACAATTAGGTTGGTTTATATGTTTGTAGATTACACCAAGACGGCCGACGTACTCAGCGGAATAGAGATCAGCTATAGCAATGGACGGCGAAATGACATTTGGTGTAACATTGAGCTGTGCGAGGTCTCAGGGGAAGACGGACATGGGGAAGGGGGGGGGGGGGGTGGAACATACAATGAAAGACATGACCATTATCAGCAGTGATTAATGGAAGTGCCTTGGGGTCCAAGTCCAGAACTCCCTGAAAGTAGCAACACATGTAGATAGCGTGGTACATGAGGCACGCGGCATATTTGTCGACTTTGGTCAGCACATTCAGTATAAGAGTCAGGGCATCGTGGAGCAGCGCTGTAGGACTTTGGACAGCATTTGGGGTATTACGTGAGTTCTGGTCGACCCATTACAGGAAGGATGTGAAGGTTTTAGAGAGGGTACAAAGGTTACAAGAATGATGTCTATATTATGGGATATTGGCTACATGGAGCAGTTGTAGAGACATTGATTGTTTTTTTTCTGGAACGCTGAAGGTTGCGGGACGACCTGACAGAAGAATAGAAAACAGGAACCTTTTTTCCAGGATAGAAAAATCAAAAACTAGAGGGAATAGCTTTAAGAAGGGCAAAGCTTAAGGGAGATGTTAGGGGAATGTTTTATACACAAAGGCTGAGTGCCTGGAACGCGCTGCCAGGGTGGGGGTCTGTGATGTTTTTCGGGCCAGATAGGATAGTGGTGTTTCAGAGACTTTTGAATACACCAATAGATTTGCAGAGAATGGAGGGATATTGGTTATGCGCAGGCAGATAGGAGTTGGCCTTGGCATCATGTTCGACACTGACATTCATTGTGGACCGAATGGCCTGTGTTGTGATGTACTGTTCAATCGTCTATGTATTGTTTTTAAATATTTCCTGTCACCACCCGACTACTACCACTGGAACAACTTTATTTAATCAAATTCATCCCAATTGGATCCTCTGCGCGCCCATTACTATTGCCCTTCCACTCTTTTTTCTCCCCTTCCTTTGCCGTAGAGGCACCCATGGTGCCATGAACTTGGCTGCTGCTGCCATCCCCTGATTAAACATCTCCCCCAACAGTTTCCAAAATGGTATATTTGTTTAGGAGGGATATCACCACATGGGACTCCTGCACTGCCTGCCTACTGCTGCGCGGGCTAATGGCCACCCATTCCCATTCTGTCCGATTTTACCTGCGACGTGACGAAGAGAATGGAGGGATATGGGTTATGCGCAGGCAGATAGGAATTGGTCTTGGCATCATGTTCGACACAGACATTGTGGACCTAATGGCCTGTTTTGTGCTGTACTGTTTTATGATCTATGTTTTGTTTTAAATCGTTTCCTGTCACCACCTGACTCCTACCATTGGAACAACTTTGTATCTAATTCTTCCCAACTGGATCCTGTGTGCGTGAACCTTCCAGGCCAGTCAACCATGCGGACCCTGTGAAAGCAATGGGTAAACTACAAAAGCACATATAGACAACGTTTCTCGGGAACAAAGTCATGTTGTCTATTTATAATCAGTATTTATCTTTCCAAATACCGATGAGGCGTATATCACTAATTTCCCTCAGGCAACTTTACCACCACCGATATCAGAATGACCCGCCTGCAGTTCCTTGCATGCATTCTACATAAAAGACAGGCATTACGTCAAGGTCAATATCAACTTGTTCCCTTGCTGCCCACGTTTATGTGCCACAGATGCGCAGTAAACTATCTGCAGAGTGAAGCTTCAGTGGGGTGGGGACTGAGCCGGGGGAAGGCGCGGAGGGGGGGGGGGGACTTGGCGGGATGAAGGTCCAGGGGGATGATGCAGAGCACACTGTTGAGAGGAGAGTGTACAGCGGAGGGACAAACAACACGTCAGGATAGATACCAGTGGGGAGTGAGCAACTTCGGGTGGCTTATCGTGCGGATTTTCATTGTAATGTTTTATGTCATGCTGATCAGTATATTGGCGAGGTGACTATGCGAGTGCGACAGCGCAAGGTCAGACGAGCAGTTGAGCTGCGGTTTTGTTTGGTGATCTGACCTGGAAGCATGTGCTGCAGTCAGAAGTGTTCCGTCAAAATGCAGCAGCTGCCCCGAAATCTCAATCACTTTGACTGCACCATGTACAACGTATTAAGTGTATGTCCACGACGCTGTTCACATCCTGACCCATGGTCTCCACTCTGTCTCCACCGTTATCACACACTACATCTCCCTATTCCCACTTTCCGCCAATACACGTTGTAGCGCTTCCATCCGCAACATTCTGCAGTTCGTTCTCCATAAGCAGGGCTTCCCACAGCTCGGAAGCAAGCCATTTAACCCACCACAGCCAAAGCGACATGGATGTACCCACATAACCCATAGTCTCCACGCCTTGGAGTGCTAAGTGTCCTCTTGATGTATTTAGTATCCCTGCCTCCGTCAAACTCTTTAGCAGCGCGTCCTAGATTCCGAGTCTGAATGAGAAAATACCTCTTCAAATTCTTCCAAATATTTAATCTAAACTATTGCCCTCTGGATTTAGCCCCCTCTTTTACGCGGCATGTTTGATAGCATGTATCCTGTCTATGCCCCTTAATATGTCCAAATGTTGGATCTTCACGGCGTAATTTTCGTGAAAATAAAATAAACTCAGTCTATCGACTCTCCCGTCATAACCAAACTTTGCTATCGCAGAAAACATTTTTATAAATCTCCTCTACACCTTCTACATAGCAATTAAGTTCTTCCCACAGTGTGGCGACCAGAGGTGCCCACAGAAGCGCAAATGTGAGCTAGGGAACATTGTATAAAGCTGCACCCCAACCACTCTGCTCCTGGTTTATTTGTGCGGCCGGTAAACTACAATGTTACACACATTCAATGACAATTGATCTGCCTGTAATGCCGCCTCGGAAGATCTTTGGGATTGTACACTATCCGGTTAGAAAGATAATCCCTGCTAGATACCTATCATCTGCCCAAGGCTTACCCCCAGCTTCACCCGACTTATTAGTGAATGGTCAGACTCAGTAAGCTGTTGGTAGAGGGGAAGGGAATGTTGATGATGATCTGTACCAAATGCAGAAAGTTGGGAAATCTTCTTGGAGACGGCCATGGTATGGTATGCATATCTGTAGCGGGACTTCTCCGATCAACCAGTTGCATGTACAGTAATAGTGTATTCGTAGAAAACATCTCACATGTATGTGGACAATTTGGCTCATTGTGTCTGTGCCGAGCAATCGGCATGTTACAAGTCACAGTGAAGATCCAACAATTGGACAAATTAAGGGGCAAAGACAGGATATATGCTGTGAAGAAATAATCTTCTAAATCAGCGCTTTCAATTACACATCTGAGGGAGAGAGAGCGAGAGAGAGCGAGAGAGAGGGAGAGAGGGAGAGAGGGAGAGAGATAGAGGGAGAGAAAGGGAGAGGGATGAAGAGAGAAGGAGATATGGCGAGATTCCAGCCTCCTAATGTTTCCCCAGGCCATGGGGAAACGTTGCTACCAAATGACTTTCAATGATAAACTTCTGAACAAATGCATGACAACAACAATGACATATAATACACAATAAACTGTATTACAGATACACACTAAATAATTTATGATTTCGTGTGTTCTTACATGGGATGACCCTCGGCGCTGCGCACTCAGATTAAGACTTTTAATTTTCAAATGTTGGCAGGTAGAGATATAAATTAAAATCGACTCAGTCCACCCAAAAACACGGCGCCATCTCTCGATCACTGCCTGAACTGTCATTAACCCATAAAAAGCCGAACTCAAGCAACGCCGCCACGTACAGAGGGAGAAGCTAAAGGGTCCCATTCCTGAAAGCGGAGTTTCACAACCGCAGGCCAGCGGGAAAGTCAATAATACATTGTGGATGTTGGAAATCAGAAAATATTGCAAACAACTGTAAATACTGGAATATCCTGGGCAGCTCCCACTCGACCAGACTGTACAAATTCTCCCGAATTCTCACCGTCACAAACAGTACAACCGCACACGGAACGTAGAGCGACACCCAGATTGTACAATGTCACCCAGAATGGACCAGGTTAGGAACACGTTACACAGATAATGTAGTTCAATTATCTATTCAGAGAAAATCTATCCGAGCTTCAGACATTCGCTACACTCCAGCCCTTGTACTTTCAAAAATCACTGCCGCTCAGATTGACGTGTTTCTTCACTTCCTTGCTTCCCGAGAAAGAAACTTTGATTTGAAACTTTAACCATTTCTCTTCCACAAATGCTCCCAGACATGCGGTTTCAAGCACTTTCGCATTTCACTCCAGACCAGCAAAATGTGGAAATATTCCACGCCGCCGGTGAATAAAGAAAGTGCTTGTAGTGAAACTGAAGCGTTTCGCTGTTACCAGAGCAACCCTGGTCTGACACTCGGGCGGCAGCGTCAACGGTTGATTTTTATTCCCGGGAAAAGCAAGAAAGTAATTGGCAACAGGACAGTTTCACTCAGTGCTGAAACTACCGGGAACTCCTGGATTATCTGAACACGTATCCTGAACACTTACACTGGATTATTTCAAGATGCATTTAAACAAAGCGTGCGATCAGCAGTCCAATTAGTCTACACACCAGAATGTACTATGCATTCACAACGATAATGCTGACATGAAACTACCGGCAGGTTCACAGACCCACGGCTAGACGTTTTAAAGTCAACATAAAACAGAACCATCTTGCGTGAGACTACAGTTTGAATGAAGATACGTGATTATTTTAACATCAATCCCACAGTTCGGCAAATGCCATACCCCGAATCATACAACATTGAGACTAGCGGTCACTACGGCGCGCAGCCACCACGCATGTCAGATATAACAGTGATGAACACGGCGAGAACCTGTGTGTAAACACTTACGGGGAACGCCAACAGCAGCAAGTGTCGGGTAGTAAATCATCGTTATTCGTGTAAGTAGCAAGCCTCCCATGTACTCGTTGAAGTGCTTTCTCCTCTGTCCATGCAGCACACCAAGACCGCTGCTAAAACAGGTTGACAAGTTCACGACATCTCTTGTTATAGCAGAGAGAAAGTTCCAGCGGTACCAGTTTCCAGGCCAACGAAGTTAGTTACACTCACTGAACAAACAACACGTCAACTGCTCCCAGTTTAACGCTCCTGTGGGAATTACAGTCTTAAAGTGACACAAACATCAGAAATCAGTCTGTGGTTAACATGGTAGTGAACACAGGGTAAAGTGTGCTTAGTCTATGCCAAAATCGGGCAGGACTCACTGACCAACCCGTTGCTTCACCTTTAGGAACAGATACGTTTCTGTCTCTGTCCTAGTCCTGCCACACCAGGAGTTGTGGCTGATAATGACTGACACTAAATGGACTCATTCTGGTGTAGCAACTGTGAACATGTGATTATCAGGGGCTAGAGTTGCAACAATACATGTGGTCGAATTATGATGTGTGTTTTTAAATGCCACATCACATATTCTAACAGCTTCTGATTGTGTGGGAGGGACAGCTGCCATCCATAATGGGCATGGCCCATGTGTAACTGATTGAAAGATACTTTATTGTCACATGTACTGAGGGTACCTAGGTACAGTGAACTGCTTTGCTTTTCATACAACCTAGGTAGCACACGTGTCGCCACGTGTTGGCGCACCAAGTCCCACCATGGTGATTGTCCCTGCAGTGCCCTTGTGAAAATGCCGAGGAACTTACATAAACACAGAGACCAGAACAGCTCCACATGGCGACACACACAGTCATGTTACACTGTGATCCTCCCATAATCCCGCGGATGAGTGCAACAGGACAAACATGTATCACGCTGATATGACCAGGAGCTGCTACATACGTGGCCTTGTAGATTCCTGCATGCCACCCAGTCTCCAACGCCACCATGTGTGCGGCTTTCCCCACTCCATTAAACGTCATCTAACCAAGGGATGAGTTACGAGTAACATTGCTGGAATTACTCAGTCCTAATCCATGTTTCCAGGAGCTATCACTGATTACCGACCATATTGGCCCAATGACCGCACTGGGAATGAAAATAAGGCGGATACAACGAAGGCCTGTGCGGGGCAAGGACATGGGAGACTCTGTTTCCCACCACAGTGACCGCCAGTCTCACCACAGTGGCAGCCAGTCTCACCACAGTGACCGCCAGTCTCACCACAGTGGCCGCCAGTCTCATCACAGTGGCCGCCAGTCTCACCACAGTGGCCGCCAGTCTCACCGAACGGCACCAGCTGGAAAGGGCGGATCTGCGTATCCGGGATACTGATATAGCGGCAACACGGGGGAATCACTGACATAACCAGGCTGCTCCCTGACCAATGCACCGGTCACAGCTTGAAATGTAATTAGGGACGCTGGCGGGGTGTCAACAGCTCAGGCCTCGATACCAATCTGCACTCAGACCATTGTCCATCCTGTCACTGAGTATAAGACACAACAGATAGATTAATGACGGGCCAACAGGTCGCAACTGGACCTCCTTGATGCTCCCTGTATGAAATCCGCAGTATCTGATACAGTGAACTGATCTGGATTGAATACAGGGAGCGTCATGGAGGTCCAGTTCCGAGTCACGATATAGGGTGCAAGTTGGCGTGTCGTAAAGGTAATTCTGCGGTTGTTATGAGATTTCAACATGCAGGTAGACTGGTAAAACAGGTTGCCACTGGACCCCAAGAAAGGGAGTTTGTGCAATGTCTCCATGATGGAATCTTAGAGCAACTTGTAATGGAGCCTACCATGGAGAAGGCAATTCTGGATTTAGTGTTGTGTAATGAACCGGATTTGATAAAGGGAACTCGAGGTAAGGGACCCATTAGGAGGAAGTGGCTATCATATGGTAAGTTTTAATCTACAACTTGAGAGGGAGATGGGTAAACGGAGGTGTCCGTGTTATTGTTGACAAAAGGGGACGTTATAAAGCTGGCCAAAGTTGACTGGAAAGATACCCTAGCAGGGATGACAGAGGAACTACAATGGCAGGTATTTCTGGGAACAATACGGAAGGTGCAGGGTCAGTTTACTCCATGTAGGAATAAAGATTCCATGACGAGTAAGGGGCGGCCGTGGCTGACAAGGGAAGTCAAGGACATTATAAAAGTAAAAGAGAAGCAGTACAACATGGCAAAGGTGATCATGTTTAAAGAGCTACAGAAGATATCTACAAAAGGCAATACGGGGAGAAAAGATGAGGTACAGAGGTAAGCTAGCCAAGAATATAAAGGAGGATAGTAGAAGCTTCTTTAGCTACGTGAAGAAGAAAAAAAGTAGTTAAGACCAAAGTTGGACCCTTGAAGACTGAAACAGGTGAAATTATTATGGGGAACAAGGAGATGGCAGATGAGTTGAACTTTGGATCCGTCTTCCCAAATGAAGACACAAACAATCTTCCTGATCTACTAGTGGCCAGAGGAGACGGATAGTGGTGGAACTGAAGGAAATCCACATTCGGCAATAAATGGTGTTCGATAGACTGATGGGACTGAAGGCTGATACATCCCCACTGGCCTGAGGATCTGCATCCCACGGTACTTATAGGAAGTGGCTCTAGAATTCGTGGACGCATTGATGTTCATTTTCCAATGTTCGATATATTCAGGATCTGTTCCTGTGGATTGGAAAGTAGCTAATGTTATCCCACTTTTAAAGAAAGGCGCGAGAGAGAAAAAAAGGGAAGTATAGACCAGTTAGCCTGACATCGGTGGTGGGGAAGATGCTGGTCAATCATAAAAGATGAAATAGCGGCACATTTGGATAGCAGTCACATGATCGGTCCAAGTCAGCGTGGATTTACGAAGGGGAAATCATGCTTGACTAATCTTCTGTATGTTTTTGAATATGTAACAAGGAAAATGGACAGTGGACTTTCAGAAAGCATTTGATAAGGTCCCACATAGGAGATTAGTGGGCCAAATTAGGGCACATGGTATTGGGGCTAGAGTGCTGACATGGAGAGAAAAATGATTGGCAGACAGGAAACTAAGAGTAGTGATTAACGGGTCCCTTTCAGAATGGCAGGCGGTGAATTGTGGGTTACCGCAAAGTTCGGTGCTGTGACTGCAGCTATTTACAAAAATGATCAATGATTTAGATGAAGGGATTCAAAGTACCATTAGCAAATTTGCAGATGGCACAAAGCTGGGTGGCAGTGTGAACTGCGAGTAGGATGCTATGAGAATCCAGGGTGAATTGGACAGGTTGGGTGAGTGGGCATATGCTTCGCAGGTGCAGTTTAATGTGAATAAATGTGAGCTTATCCACTTTGGTAGCAAAAACAGGAAGGCAGAGCATTACCTAAATGACGTTAAGTCGGGAAAAGGGGAAGTACAACGGGATCTGGGGTTCCTTGTTCATCAGTCAACGAAAATAAGCATGCACGTGCAGCAGGCAGTGAACAAAGCGAGTGGCATGTTGACCTCTATAACAAGAGGAGTTGAGTACAGGAGTATAGGTCTTTCTACAGTTGTATTGGACCCTTGTGAGACCCTTGTGGACCTGGAGCATAGTGTGCAGTTTGTGTTGCCTAATTTGAGGAAGGACATTCTTGCTATTGAGGGAGTGTAGCGTACGTTCACGGGGTTGATTTCCGGGATGGCGGTATTGTTATATGCTGAGAGGATGGAGCGGCTGGGCTTGTATGCTTAGAATTTAGAAGGGTGAGAGGGCATCTTACTGAAACATGTAAGATTATTACGGGTTTGAACACGCTAGGGGCAGGAAACATGCTCCCGCGTTGGGGGAGTCCAGAACCAGGGGCCACAGTTTAAGAATAAGGGGTAAGACATTTAGACCGGAGATGAGGAATGACATTTTCACACAGAGAGTTTTGAGTGTGGAATTTTCTGCCACGTGGAGGCCCGCTCTCTGGATACTTTCGAGAGATAATTTGATGGGGCTCTTCAAGATAGCGGAGTCAGGGGATATGGGGAGAAGGCAGGAACGGGTACTGATTGTGGATGTTCAGCCATGATCACATTGAATGGCGGTGCTGGCTTGAAGGGCCGAATGGCCTACTCCTGCACCTATTGTCTATTGTCTATAGTCTACTTTATTCCACCACGATCGGCGTCCTTGTTGATGGACGGATCACGTGGATCACAACATCTTGTCGAAAGCCGTCACACCCATTATGTGGATAATGATAAAACAGTCTGGATTAAAAAAAAAAAGACTTTGAATATCCGGGTATTTCTTCCATCATCTCCATTAACGATATTGGCTGAGTGAAACACGCGAGACTTCCAGACAATTAATGAATTATGCTGCCATGCCCAGCCACAAGAAACCGTTTGTGACTATTTTTGTTTCCTTCCCGAGGTCATTCTACCACTCACGTCATCTCATCCACTTAGATTCACAGCGAACTATGGGGAATTGGTTGAGGGTACTGGTCAGAGTACAGCACTGCGGATCCGAGATGTGATGACTCAGTCAGCGTCGAATTGGCTCTTCCTGAGAACCCACGTGAGCCTGACCACCCTGTTTTGTCACAAATGTCTTGTCCATTAAGAGCAGGGAAATCAGAACCTCGATATAACCAGACCCACACCGTGTTCCCTGTCAACGGCAGTGAAGCTGAACCAGCCGGCTGCACTGAGTCACAACTGTGGGAGCCGGCGCTCAATTGGCTGCACTTCATTTCGGCCCCGTACGTTCCCGATTCCGGCTCGAAGCCGTCCGGTTACGGCACTGCCAAAAACCAGTACGAGGCCATCCATGACCGGGGCACAGACTGAGAAACAGCTGAACTGCTCCATCACAGTCCTGTCAAACACACGCAGTGCACTGTGTATAAGCGTTCCCATGTTACTCACGCAGGGCAGTGACGATGCTGACCAAAATAAAACTATAAAAACATCTCAACGGTGCACATGACGGAAACGAACTTTTCACCACCGTCCTTATGCAAAAAGAGAGATGTATAGGAATCAGCCCTTTATCTTGTGTTTCATACCTTTATTACCATAAGACAGCAAGAGACCGGCACTGTGTCTCATTTTAGTTGGCAGCCGTTTAGAGAAACAGAAATATAAAGCGAATTGTGTAATGACGATGCAATCAACAACATTTCGGCCTGGGCTATGGAGAGATGGACCTTCTGAAAACCGCAGCAGAGCACCGGAGTACGGGAATGCAGGGAACGTCAACACGACCAAACCACACTGGAAAGCCATAGACCGTTTACACTCCAATGATTGGCTCGGATCAAGGACAAACTAACGCAACTGCTCCGTGTAAGTCCACTGCAATGTACAACAGCACGACACGTCAAGGGAAGGGCATACAGAGTAGGCGTCTTGCCATTGCAATGTCAGAACACACACTGTACAAAGTCACCTAGCACAGTAAGTGCCCTGGTCTTTGAACCAAGTGATCCGTCCTGTAATAATAAAACACTCTGAACACCAATGTGATAAATCGGAAAATCGTGCAGACAATCTCAGGTCAGGTTCAGCCTCAGATCAGTCATAAGTGATAGGAGTAGAATGAAGCAATTCGGCCCATCAAGTCTACCCCACCATTCACTCATGGCTGATCAATCTCTCCCTCCTAACCCCATTCTTCTGCCATCTCCCCATAACATCTGACACCTACACTATTCAAGAAACTAATCATAATCATAATCATACTTTATTAGCCAAGTATGTTGTGCAACATACGAAAAAAATTGGCAGAGGTATGCGTTGGGGAACAGTTCGGGTCCAGTGATCACAATACCATTAGTTTCAATATATTTATGGAGAGGGTCAGAACTGGACCTAGGGTTGAGATTTTTGATTGGAGAAAGGCTAACTTTGAGGAGATGCGAAAGGATTTAAAAGAAGTATTTGGGACAGTTTATTTTATGGGAAACATATGGAAGAGAAATGGAAGACATTTAAAGGTGATATTTTATGAGTACAGAATCTTTATGTCCCTGTTCGGTTGAAAGGAAATAGTAAAAATTAGAAAGAGCCATGGTTTTCAAGGGAAATTGGACACTTGGTTCGGAAAAAAGAGAGAGATCTACAATAATTATAGGCAGCATGGAGTCAATGAGGTGCTTGAAGAGTATAAAGGATGTAAAAAGAATCTTAAGAAAGACATTAGAAAAGCTAAAAGAAGATATGAGGTTGCTTTGGCGAGTAAGGTGAAAGTAAATCCAAAGGGTTTCTACAGCTATATTAATAGCAAAAGGATAACGAAGGATAAAATTGGTCCATTAGAGAGTCAGAGTGGACAGCTATCTGCAGAGCCAAAAGAGAAGAGGGAGATATTGAACAATGTATTTTCTTCGGTATTCACCAAGGAGAAGGATATTGAATTATGTGAGGTAAGGGAAACCAGTAGAGTAGCTATGGAAACTATGAGATTCAAAGAAGAGGAAGTACTGACACTTTTGAGAAATAAAAAAGTGGATAAGTCTCCAGGTCCGGACAGGATATTCCCTAGGACATTGAGGGAAGTTAGTGTAGAAATAGCAGGGGCTATGACAGAAATATTTCAAATGTCATTAGAAACGGGAATAGTGCCGGAGGATTGGCGTACTGCGCATGTTGTTCCATTGTTTAAAAGGGGGTCTGAGAGTAAACCTAGCAATTATAGACCTGTTAGTTTGACGTCAGTGGTGGGAAAATTAATGGAAAGGATACTTAGAGATAATATATATAAGCATCTGGATAAACAGGGTTTGATTAGGAACAGTCAACATGGATTTGTGCCTGGAAGGTCGTGTTTGACTAATCTTCTTGAATTTTTTGAAGAGGTTACTCGGAATTTGATGAGGGTAAAGCAGTGTATGTTGTATATATGGACTTCAGTAAGGCCTTTCATAGAATCATAGAATCATAGAAAGTAGGTGCGAGAGTAGACCACCAGGTCCGTCGAGCCCGCACCGCCATTCACTCATGGCTGAACACTAAACAGACACACTTACCCACAAACAGTAGACACAAGACACAGAACACAAGACACTACCCTCCCCTTTATACCGCTATCACCCCTCTCCACCCCAAGAACCGCGTGATCTCCTGGGGGAGGCAAAAAACCGGATAAAAACCCAGGTCCAATTTGGGAAAGAAATCCGGGAAATTCCTCTCCGACCCCAATCCAGGCGATCGACACTTGTCCAGGAGATCACTCAGGTCTACTATACTAACCATACCTAGGTCCATATCCCTGCCCTCTCCCCGTAGCCCCTTATCCCCTTGGCAGCTAAAAAACCATCTATTTTTGACTTAAATATATTTAACGTTTCTGCTTCCACTGCTCCCTGGGGCAGTGAATTCCACAAACTAACCACCCTCTGGGTGAAGAAGTTCTTCCTCATCTCAGTTTTAAAAGAACCCCCCCTCACTCTGCAACTATGTCCCCTAGTTCTAGCCTCCCCGATCATTGGGAACATCCTCGGTGCATCCACCCGATCAAGGCCCCTTACGATCTTATACGTTTCAATGAGATCGCCTCTCATTCTTCTAAACTCCAAAGAGTAGAGTCCCAGCTTACTTAACCTTTCCTCATATGTCAATCCCCTCATTGCAGGAATTAATCTTGTAAACCTTCGCTGCACTGCCTCCAGGGCTAGTACATCCTTTCTTAAGTATGGACCCCAGAACTGTACACAGTATTCCAAATGTGGTCTCACTAATACCGTGTACAGCTGCAGCAAGACCTCCGTGTTTTTATACTCAATCCCCCTAGCAATAAAGGCCAAAACTCCATTGGCCTTCCTGATTGCTTGCTGCACCTGCATACTGACTTTTAGTGATTCATGTACTAATACCCCTAGATCCCTTTGCGTTGCATTACAACGCAGCTCCTCCTCATTTAGAAAATAACTTGCCCTATCATTTTTTTCCCCAAAGTGAATGACTTCACATTTATTAGTATTAAATTTCATCTGCCAAGTTGTTGCCCACTCACCTAGCTTATCTATATCCTTTTGCAGACTCTTCCTATCCTCCTCATCCCCTACTTTCCCTCCCATTTTCGTATCGTCCGCAAATTTTGATATATTACACTTCGTTCCCTCCTCCAAATCATTTATATAAATTGTGAACAACTGGGGTCCCAGCACCGACCCTTGCGGAACCCCGCTAGTTACCGGTTGCCATCCCGAGTATGAACCATTTATCCCCACTCTCTGCTTCCTATTCGTTAGCCAATCCTCTACCCATGCTAATATATTACCCCCAATCCCACAATTTTTTATTTTTAGCAATAGTCTCTTATGTGGCACCTTGTCAAAAGCCTTTTGGAAGTCCAAGTATACCACATCCACCGGTTCCCCTTTATCCACTCGGGTTGTTACTTCCTCAAAGAATTCGAGCAGATTCGTTAAACACGATTTCCCCTTCACAAAACCATGCTGGTTCTGTCTGATGAAGTCATGTTTATCCAAGTGGCCCGTTAGTGATTCTTTAATAATTGTCTCCAACATTTTACCCACCACCGATGTTAGACTAACCGGTCTATAGTTACCCGCCTTCTGTTTACTTCCTTTTTTAAATATAGGTGTTACATTGGCCATTTTCCAATCCACTGGGACCGTTCCTGCCTCCAGGGAGTTTTGGAAAATTATCACCAATGCATCTACAATCCCCACTGCTATCTCCCTCAAGACCCTTGGATGTAATCCATCAGGCCCAGGGGATTTATCCTCCTTCAGTCTCATTAATTTCCCTAATACCACCTCCTTGGTGATCTTAATAGTATTTAGCTCCTCCATTCCTACCGCCTCCTGTTTATCCAGCGTTGGAATATTTTTTGTGTCTTCTATGGTGAAGACTGATACAAAATACTCGTTTAATGCCTTTGCCATTTCCATGTTCCCCACCAACAACTCTCCAGTCTCACCCTCCAATGGACCAACGTTCACCTTAGCCACCCTTTTTCTTCTTATATAGCTATAAAAACTCTTACTATTAGTTTTTATGTTGTTCGCTAAATTCCTTTCATAGCCTATTTTCCCCGTCTTAATTAATCTCTTAGTTACTTTTTGCTGACCTTTAAATGCTTCCCAATCCTCTGCCCTCCCACTACCTCTGGCTACCTTATATGCCCTTGCCTTCAGCCGAATACTATCCTTTATAGCTTTACTGAGCCATGGCTGACTGTTCTTACCCTTACCCCTTTTTTTCTTCATAGGAATAAATTTATCTTGAAGGTTATACAGTAGACCCTTAAACGTACACCACTGCTCATGTACCGTCTTATTCTTGAGTCTGCTATCCCAGTCAACTTTGATCAGCTCAGTCCTCATACCTTCATAATCCCCCTTATTTAGACTAAGCACCCTAGCCTGAGTTTCAACCTGCTCCCCTTCTATTTGAATATGGAATTCGACCATATTGTGGTCACTTGTTCCCAACGAGTCCCTAACTATGACATTTTTAATTAATCCTGCTTCATTACACAGGACCAGATCTAAGATTGCCTCCCCCCTTGTCGGTTCCGTGACATACTGTTCTAGGAACCCGTCTCTAATACATTCTATAAACTCTTCCTCTAGTCTACCCTGCCCAGTTTGGTTTGCCCAATTAATATGAAAATTGAAGTCCCCCATGATTACAGCAGTTCCCTTTTTACATGCGTCAACTATTTGCAGATTTATGTTCTGACTAACAGCGTCACAGCTATTTGGAGGTCTATAAATTACACCCACTAGTGTTTTTTTTCCCTTTGTTATTCTCTATCTGTACCCAAGCTGTTTCACTATCCTGATCCTTCAACGCAATATCCTTCCTCTCCATTGCCGTTATTCCCTCCCTTATTAAAAGGGCCACCCCTCCTCCCTTTCTTTCCTGTCTATCTTTTCTAATTGTCGAGTACCCCTCTATATTTAACTCCCAGTCCTGATCCCCTTGCAGCCATGTCTCCGTAATGGCCACGATATCATAACTATATATACTTAATTGCAGCGTTAATTCATTTATCTTATTTTGAATACTCCGCGCATTTAGATAAAGCACTTTCAGATGATTTTTACTACCCTTCCTTTCCGTTTTTGCCCCTTTTACATCTAGAGCTTTATCTTCACACATTCTGGATCCTCCTGTCACATTTTGATTTTCCGCTTCCCTAGCCTCCCTAGATGAGCCCTCCAATCTATCCTTCCAAAGCACTGCTGTAATATCTTCCCTGACTAGCAATGCAACACCACCACCTCTTGCCCCTCCAATTCTATCACACCTGAAGCAATGAAACCCTGGAATATTTAGTTTCCAATCACAGCCCTCCTGCAACCATGTTTCACTGATCGCCACAACATCATACTTCCAGGTGTCTATCCAGACTCTAAGCTCATCCACCTTTCTTACAATGCTCCTAGCATTAAAATATGCATATTTAAGAAACCCCCCGTCTCTTCTTCTCTGTTTATTTCCTTTTTTTTCTTTCTCCTCTTGTGTCCGAGTGCTTCCCTTTTCTGCTTCCTGCCTCCCATTCGGTCTACTAGCTTTCTCTATTTGAGTCCCTCGCCCCAACCATTCTAGTTTAAAGTCCCCCCAGTGACCTTTGCAAATTTCCCCGCCAGGATGTTGGTCCCCCTCGGGTTCAAGTGCAACCCATCCTCTCTGTACAGGTCCCACCTTCCCCAAAAGAAGTCCCAATGATCCAGAAACTTGAATCCCTGCCCTCTGCACCAGTCTTTCAGCCACGCATTTATCCTCCACCTCGCTCTATTCTCACTCTCACTGTCGCGTGGTACAGGCAGTAATCCTGAGATTGTTACCTTTTTGGTCCTTTTCCTTAACTCTCGTCCCAACACCCTAAATCCTCCCTACAAGACCCCTTCACTCTTTTTACCTATGTCATTTGTACCAATATGTACCACGACCTCAGGCTCCTCTCTCTCTGATTTCAGGATATCTTGGATGCGTTGAGACACGTCCGAGACCTTGGCACCAGGGAGGCAGACCACCATCCTGGTCTCCCGACTGCGGCCACAGAAACGCCTATCCGACCCCCTAACAATAGAGTCCCCAATTACTATTGCCCTCTTCTTTTTTTCCCTACCTTTCGGAGCAACAGGGCCGGTCTCTGTGCTGGAGGCCCGTCCGCTGTTGCTACTCCCGGGCAGGCTGTCATCCTCATCCGTACTCAAACAAGAGTACTTATTTGCAAGGTGTACCGACATTGGAGTACTCCCTCGTTCCTGCCTCTGCCCCTTTCCCTTCCTTAGCGTGACCCACATGTCTCCCTCCCGAGGTTTTGGAGTGACCACCTCCCTATAACTCCCCTCTATGACCTCGTCACTCCCCCTGACAAGACAGAGGTCATCGAGCTGCTGCTCCAGGAACCTAATACGGTCCCTTAGGAGCCCCATCTCTCTGCACCTGGTGCAGATGTGGACGTCTGGAGGGACATCCGACACCATGACCTCCCACATCTGACATCCAGAACAGTACACTGCTCTGACTGTCATTCTCTCGTCTTACCCTGGATCCGATACCAGTACAATACAATAGAAACTGCTGGGAGAAATCAGCAGGTATCTGACTCACAACAACTGCTCCCTCTTGCCCTTTAAACTGTGCCTTCACTATATAAACAAAAAGCACTGTACCTTTAGCCCACTGTACCTTTAGCCCACTGTACCTTTAGCCCACTGTACCTTTAGCCCACTGTACCTTTAGCCCACTGTACCTTTAGCCCACTGTACCTTTAGCCCACTGTACCTTTAGCCCACTGTACCTTTAGCCCACTGTACCCTTAGCTCACTGTACCCTTACTAAATCACTGTACCTTTAACCAGAAAGCAGAAATGCTAACCTGAGGTTGCACCCAATCAGCTGCTTCCTCTAGTCTGCTCCCACCAATCAGCGGCTTCCCCAGAAACCCTCCCTATGGAGTGTGGAACGTTACGGGATTTGGTAAGCTCTGACCCTCCACCGCTGTCTCCAACGGTCCTGGGTCTCTGTGAGAACAAGCCCCGTGCCCGATTCAAGCCCTCACCGCCCTGACCCTCCACCGCTGTCTCCAACGGTCCTGGGTCTCTGTGAGAACAAGCCCCGTGCCCGATTCAAGCCCTCACCGCTCTGACCCTCCACCGCTGTCTCCAACGGTCCTGGGTCTCTGTGAGAACAAGCCCCGTGCCCGATTCAAGCCCTCACCGCTCTGACCCTCCACCGCTGTCTCCAACGGTCCTGGGTCTCTGTGAGAACAAGCCCCGTGCCCGATTCAAGCCCTCACCGCTCTGACCCTCCACCGCTGTCTCCAACGGTCCTGGGTCTCTGTGAGAACAAGCCCCGTGCCCGATTCAAGCCCTCACCGCTCTGACCCTCCACCGCTGTCTCCAACGGTCCTGGGTCTCTGTGAGAACAAGCCCCGTGCCCGCTTCAACCCCTCACCGCTCTGACCCTCCACCGCTGTCTCCAACGGTCCTGGGTCTCTGTGAGAACAAGCCCCGTGCCCGATTCAAGCCCTCACCGCTCTGACCCTCCACCGCTGTCTCCAACGGTCCTGGGTCTCTGTGAGAACAAGCCCCGTGCCCGATTCAAGCCCTCACCGCTCTGACCCTCCTCCACCGCTGTCTCCAACGGTCCTGGGTCTCTGTGAGAACAAGCCCCGTGCCCGATTCAAGCCCTCACCGCTCTGACCCTCCACCGCTGTCACCAACGGTCCTGGGTCTCTGTGAGAACAAGCCCCGTGCCCGATTCAAGCCCTCACCGCTCTGACCCTCCACCGCTGTCTCCAACGGTCCTGGGTCTCTGTGAGAACAAGCCCCGTGCCCGATTCAAGCCCTCACCGCTCTGACCCTCCACCGCTGTCTCCAACGGTCCTGGGTCTCTGTGAGAACAAGCCCCGTGCCCGATTCAAGCCCTCACCGCTCTGACCCTCCACCGCTGTCTCCAACGGTCCTGGGCCTTTGACAATGTTCCTCACGGAAGGTTGGTTAAGAAGGTTCAATTGTTGGGTATTAATGGTGGAGTAGCAAGATGGATTCAACAGTGGCTGAATGGGAGATGTCAGAGAGTAATGGTGGATGGTTGTTTGTCAGGATGGAGGCCAGTGACTAGTGGGGTGCCACAGGGATCTGTATTGGGTCCACTGTTGTTTGTCATGTACATCAATGATCTGGATGATGGTGTGGTAAATTGGATTAGTAAGTATGCAGATGATACTAAGATAGGTGGGGCTGTGGATAATGAAATACATGTTCAAAGTCTACAGAGAGATTTATGCCAGTTTGAAGAGTGAGCTGAAAGATGGTCGATTGAGTTTAATGCTGATAAGTGTGAGGTGCTACATCTTGGCAGGACAAATCAAATTAGGGCGTGCATGGTAAATGGTAGGGAATTGAAGAATGCAGGTGAACAGAGGGATCTGGGAATAACTGTGCACAGTTCCCTGAAAGTGGAATCTCATGTAGCTAGGGTGGTAAATAAAGCTTTTGGTGTGCTGGCCTATATAAATCAGAGCATTGAGTATAGAAGTTGGGATGTAATGTTAAAATTGTACAAGGCATTGGTGAGGCCAATTCTGGAGCATGGTGTACAATTTTGGTCGCCTAATTATACGTCAACAAAATAGAGAGAGTACAGAGGAGATTTACTAGGAAGTTGCCTGGGTTTTAGCAACTAAGTTACAGAGAAAGGTTGAACAAGTTAGGGCTTTATTCTTTGGAGCGCAGAAGATTAAGGGGGGACTTGATAGAGGTCTTTAAAATGATGAGAGGGATAGACAGAGTTGACGTGGATAAGCTTTTCCCACTGAGAGTAGGGAAGATTCAAACAAGGGGACATGACTTGAGAATTAAGGGACATAAGTTTAGGGTTAACATGAGAGGGAACTTCTTTACTCAGAGAGTGGTGGTTGTGTGGAATGAGCTTCCAGTGAAGGTGGTGGAGGCAGGTTCGTTTTTATCATTTAAAAATAAATTGGATAGTTATATGGACGGGAAAGGAATGGAGGGTTGTGGTCTGAGCGCAGGTATGTGGGACTAGGGGAGAATACGTGTTCGGTACGGAATAGAAGGGTCGAGATGGCCTGTTTCCGTGCTGTAATTGTTATATGGTTATTTGGTTATATGGTTTGCCATACAGTCAAACCATTATATAGCAACACAACACACAACATACATTTTAACATGAACATCCACCACAGTGACTCCTCCATATTCCTCACTGTGATGGTCGGCGAAAACAAAGTTCAATCTCTTCCCTTCGTTGTTGTTCTCCTGCGGACGGGAGCCTGCCTCGAGCCTTCCGTTGACGGACGATCTCGACTCCCGCCGCGGTCGCCTCACCCCCCCCCCCCCCCCGGGTCGGGGCAATCAAGCTCCTACATCGGGGGATGTCTGTTCCCTGCGCCCGGAGGCTGGTGGAACCTTCTGCGTCGTGTGGAGCTTCCCGACATCTTCTCTACCCGAGCTCCTCAAAAGTGAAATGCACAGGCCACGGATGGCGTGTCGATCCCAGGCAAGGAATCTGCTCCGATGGTAAATCAGCGTCCCCGCGGTGGGGCTCAAAGTCAGTCCCGAGCAAGGCCTCCATCTCCATGATGTTATGCCGCAGAGCGATCGAAGTTACGATCCGGAAAACAATCGCACTTCCGATTTCGGATTCTCTCCCTATTTTGAAAATGTTCGCTCCGCCTTGAACCTGCTACCAAAATGCATGATTCCACACTTTGCTACGCTACATATTGCTATTTTCCAACCGCAAATTCACAGCGCAGTTTCCCAACCTGCCTAAATCTCTCTGCAGAATCCATGCTTTCTATACACTACCTGCCCATTCACCTATTTTCGAATTATCGGCAAACTTGGCGACAAAGTCTTTAATCGTTCAAATCAGTAATATATAACATGAAGAGTAGCGGCCCCAACACCGACCCCTGCGGGACACCGCTAGTCAGTGGCAGCCAAACAGAAAAAGCCCCATTTATTGACACACTTTGTCTTCTGCCATTCAGCCAACCTGCCATCCATACTTGTGTCTGCCCTTTGAGACCGTCGACTCTCATCTTCCTTAGCAGCTTCACTTGTGGCACCTTATCAAAGGCTTTCTGAAAATCTAAGGAAGCAACATCTGTTGACTGTCCTTTGTCTGTCTTGCTATTTACTTCTTCAAATAATTCCAACAAATTTGTCAAGCAAATTTCTCCTTCACAAAGCCATGCTGACTGGCCTATTTTATCGTGAACTTCTCAGTAGTCCGTAACATCACCATTCATACTGGAGTCCAAAAACTTACCAACAACCTTACTCATACTAACCAGCCTACAGTTCCCATTATTCTGTTTTGCTCCCTTCTTGTGCAGCGAGACAATGTTGGCAATTTTCCAATCGCCTGGGACCACTCCTGACTCCAGTGATTCTTGAAATATCACAATCAATGCCTCTCCAATCTCTAAAGCCACCTCGTTCAGATCCCGATGGTGCATTCCATCCAGTTCAAGTGAATTATCCGCCTTCAGCCCACTCAGCATCCCAAGCACGTACTCCATTGCAATAACCATCCATTAACATCCTGACTCTCTTGAATTTCAGGCACAATGCTGGTGTCTTCCACTGTGAAGACTGCAACAAAAAGTTATTACAATCCTCTGCCATTACTTTATTCCCCATTATCACTTGTCCTGCATCATTCTCCAGCTGTCCAACGTCCACTCTTGCCTCTTTCTTACTCTTTACATGTGAAGAAGCTCTTGCAATCCACTTTTTTATTATTGGCTAGCTTCCTTTCGTATTTCATAATTTTTCGCCGTATTGCATTTTCAGTCACCTTCTGTTGTTCTTTAAACGCTTCCCAATATTCTGCCTTCGCACGAATCTTTGCTATGTTAATCGCCTTCACTTTTAGTTTTTTACTGTCTTTGACTTCCCTTGAAAGCGGTTGCCTCTTTCTCCCCCTAGAAACTTTCTTCGTGTTTGGAATGAAAAGATCCTGCATCTTCCAGATTATTCCGAGCAATTCCTTCCATTACTGTTCCGGCTGGGTTCCCTTCCCAGTCAACTAAGGTCAGCTCCTCCATCGTGCCTCTGCAGTCCGCTTTCCTCATCTGCAATACCAGCCCATCCGATGTCACCTTCTCCCTCTCAGATTGCAGATTAAAACTTATCATATTGTGGTCGCCACCTTTATGGTTCCGTTACCTTGAGTTCCCATAACAAACCCCGTTCATTGCATAATTCAATCCAGAATTCCCTCTTCCCCGGTGGGCTCCACACCAATCCATTTCGGAGACACTCTACAAATTCCCTTTCTTGGGGTCCCGTACTAAACTAACTTTCCCAGTGCGCCGGCATAATGAAACATCCCATGATCATCTTCACCAAACAAAGTGCATTTTTTACATGCCAATTTCATCTCCTGATGTAATTGTACCCTATATCCTGGTTACTGTTTGGTGGTCTGTAAATAACCTCCATTCGCGTCTGTTTTCCCATATATTTTGTCTGCTCTATCCACAATGACTGTCCATCTTCTGATCCTATGTCACCCCTTGCCACGGACAGAAAATCATTCCTAACCAACAGAGCTACCTCACACCCTTTGCCCACCTTTCTGTCTTTCCCATATAACGACGTTATACGGCGTATAACACTGAATATTCATATCGTAGCTCCGATCCTCTTGCAGCCACGTCTCTATAATTCACACAACATCATATCTACCAATTTATATCTGTGCTACAAGCTCATCCACTTTGTTTCTTTGAGACGGGAACAAATTAAACATATCCCAAAATTTATTTTAATTATGGGTTAATAATAGCAAAAAAACTCATGTTAAAAATTTTTGGAAAAATACAATTATACCAACGCTCAAAATGTGGATTAGAAATATGTTGGACACAGCACACCGTGAAGAAATGAGACTCATCCTAATAGATAAACAGGAGCAATTCTTAACGAGTTGGTCTCCATTTATTGACTTCTTGGATTCATGTGGTGCAACAGTATAGTAAAAATCAATTATTTCAGGTCTTGGTGAAAGATGATCAACAATATAAAAACTCATCTCCTATCGTCTATTTGCTAACCTCTCCACCATCTCTCTTCTATCTTATTTCTCTTCCTCACTATCTATTTCTCTTTTTATACACACTACACGTTTTTCTATTCTCTACTATCTCTTTCATTCATATTTCTCTCAATAAAAACAATAAAAATGAAGTTGTACAGAGAATGTATCATGTTAACACATATTTGTCACCTGAAAAAAGCTACCACTATATTGTACTTACTTCTATTAAATGAAACAAAAAAAGAGAACTTGCCATCCCAATAATTCGGGAGACTTCTGTATCATATCCTGCACTCTCTTTCCGTTTAACTCCATGGTTACACTTCCAATGTGTTGTCCCCCAACTATTTATTTTAAAGCTCAATATACAACCCTGGTTGTGGTTGCAGTTGCCAAGAGTCTTGTTCCAGTACAGTCCGTCCCGTTGGAACAGTACCTTCCTTTCCCAATACTGGTGGCAATGTTTAAGAAAGAACTGCAGATGCTGGTAAATCGAAGGGAGACACAAAATGCTGGAGTAACAAAGCGAGCGAGGCAGCATCTATAGAGAGAAGGAATTGGCGACGTTTCGGGTCCAGAACCTCCTTCAGCCAATGTCTGAATGCCAATGTCCTCCAAATTCAAAAGCACTTCTTCCATACCCGTCTTTGAGCCACATATTCAACTCGTATTAAACACGCAATCAAATCCTCTCAACCCTACGCCAATTTCCACGCGGCTCGGGTAGCAATCCAGAGATTATTAACTTCTTGGTTCTGCTTTTCAATTGGGTACCTAGCTGCTCAAAGACCTTTAATTTCCCCGTTCCACCTAGGTCAATGGTAACAACATAGACCACGACGACCGGTCTTTTCCCTCGCACTCCACGTTCCTCTGCAGGTCAGACGATATGTCCTGAACTCGGGCACCAAGGAGGCAACACAGCCTTGCGAACTCTCGATCCTCGCTACAGAAAACAGTGTCAAAGCCTCCAACTATACTGTCCTTAATGACAAATGCATGTTTCTACCTTACAGAGATACATAGACAATAGGTGCAGGAGAAGACCATTCGGCCCTTCGAGCCATCACCGCCATTCAATGTGATCACGGCTGACCATCCACAATCAGTAACCCGTTCCTGCCTTCTCCCCATACCCCTTGTTGCCGCTAGCCCTAAGAACTCTTGATCCCTGTCGGATGCCCCCCTGAACCATTGTGCCCTGGGCAGGTTGCTCATCCTTCCTACAGTCCTCCATTCAGTCCTCACCTTTGTACCCCTGCCTGCCTCACTATCAGTCACACCCCCAACGTCACCATGGACCACGTTGGAAGCAGTTACTCTGGCAGGTGTAACTACCTCCAGAAACACAGCGTCCAGGTAATTCTCCCCATTGAAATAATTGAAATTGAAATAATTTAATTGCCACACAACCAAGGTCGGTGGTATTTGGGTTGCCAGCAGCGGTACAATAATAAAGAACACAACCATAATAAAAATGTTACACAAACATCCACCACAGCATTCATCACTGTGGTGGAAGGCACAGAGCTTGGCCAGTCCTCCTCCATTTTCCCCCGTGGTCGGGACCACCACCCTCCACAGCCGTCGCTGCGGGCGTCCAGATGGTAAGGGACAAAGTCAAAGTCAAGGTGAGTCCAGGATCGGCTCTTCCCAACCAGAGACCGCGGCTTCAGGCTGGTGTAGGCCGCAGGCCGGCGGTCAAAGTTTTAAAGTACATGCCGTGCCGCAGCCGGAAGCACCGCAGTCTGCAGGGCCGGCGGTCGAAGCTCCCCTCCAGGGGAGATGATAAGTCCATGCCGCACCCGCGGTAGTAGACGGCCGCGGGCCGGCGGTGGAAGCGTCTTCCCCCGGGTCCTCCACGTGAGATCCCGGGCTGTAGACTCTGGCAGGTGTAACTACCTCCAGAAACACAGCGTCCAGGTAATTCTCCCCATCCTTGATGTGCCTCAGCGTTTGTAGCCCAGACTCCAGGTCGTCCACATTCAGTATTAGTTCTCAACTCAACCAGCATTTGCTGCACATGTGGTCACCAGGATTGACCAAGGGGTCCACCAACTCCCACATAATGCAGCCGCAGCACATCGCGTGATCCTGCATGTCTCCTTTACGTCCCACAATCCTTCCAGCAGCTTCCCATTTGCTGTTGCGCTGGGTCTTGCAGGTCCGCTCCTCTCTCCTCATCCCTTCTCAGCGAAGCCTCTTGAGTCAAAGCCTCAAGACGCACTTTTCGTCCACACGACACTTCCCTGAACACGGCCGCTCCCAATAGAGCGCTCTGCTAGTCTGACTTCCCTTTGATTTGATTCAAACAATCTCCAGCCAAGGCTGTCGGACGCTTGTTTCACTCAAATGTCCTGCCCCCACAATAAGCAAACTGAAACTTCTTATTATCGACTCCATGCACACGATTAGATGTAGTTCAGCCAGAGCTGAACACACTTCTTGCCATCTGCATACAATGGTGTCTGCCTTGTGCTTCTCGTGCGTGGTGGTGGAAAGATTGGTGAAAACAGGGCGGCGACGAGAACGCACTTTCATTGCCCCGACTCTGATACGGCAACTCTAACTTCTTCCCGCAGATTTTTTAAATCCTTTAGCTTTTATCAGACAGATTCATATATGCAGCAAGATGCCTCTTCTCATTCTGCCTCTAGTTTTTGCAGCAGAAAAAACTCTAGCGGTAATGTCAAAGAGAAGAGTGCAAGGACGGAGATAACGATCATGTCCAGATGACAAATGACAATATGGAATGGGATAGAATGGAATATGTGTTGTCACGTGTAACAAGGCACAGTGAAACTCTTTGCTTGCATACATAAAGTATGCAAATAGCGGACACCTACGGCGCTGACAAAGTTACACATTAAATTGCTCCTCCTTTGTTCTCCCCTCTCCCCCACAACGGTTCCCCCACGACGGGTCCCAATGTCCATTGTTCTCCCCCTCCCTCACGGTGCCCCCCTACGCAAGCTTTTCAAAACAAAACTAATAAGAATGAACAAAGACAATTAGAAGAACATATCAGACAACTAAATATAGATAATGCTAAACATCCAACTATGGATAAACATAATAAAATTTTAATACTGAAATTTAAGCTAAATAAATTATTGTCAGAGAAGGTTATAAGACTATTCCAAATTACAAAACAAGAACATTTAGAATTTGTGGATAAACCCCATAAACTTTTAGCACGCCAACTGAAAAATCGGGAGAAAGATTATGCAATGTTAAAGATTAAATCAGATAGAGGGGAATTATTAACACTACCTAGTGATATCAATAAAAGATTTGCTCAATTTTACAAGAATTTATACACATCGAAAACGCTAATAGACAGTAATAAAGTTTCAGAATGTCTGGACAACTGCAACCTTCCAAAACTAGAACTGAAGGAACAAGAGGAACTGGGAGCACAAATTACATCTAAGGAAATAGAAGACACAATAAACTCACTTAAGAATGGAAAAACACCAGGACCAGACGGATTCAGTAATGAATTGTATAAATGTGTTTACGACATAGTTACACCACGTCTACAGAAAATGTATACATACGCTTTTAAAGAACAAATCTTACCTGAAACACTAGCAGAATCAACGATCACATTAATACTTAAAAACGATAAAGATATAGAAGAACGAGGCTCATACAGAGCTATTGCATTGTTAAATACGGACCAAAAAATATTTATGAAACACTAGCTAGAAGACTAAGTCAATATGTAAGTAAATTAATAAATGAGGATCAAACGGGATTTATACCTAAGAGACATTCATTTAATAACCTGAGACATAATGCACTCTCACAAACCTCAAGAACAAGAGTTATCTATCATTTCATTGGACGCAGAAAAAGCGTTTGATCAAGTAGCATGGGATAATATGATTAACGTATTGCAAAAATGTCAAATGGGAGAGAACTTCATCGCATGGATAAAATTATTATATAACAAACCCACGGCCAGAATATTAACTAATAATATGCTATCTACGAAATTCCAATTAACAAGGGGCAATAGACAAGGATGTTCATTATCACCGCTGTTATTCGCTCTGGTAATTGAACCTTTAGCTGAAAAAATTAGAACACACCCGGATATTTACGGTTATAATACTACATATTCAAATAACAAAATATCCTTATATGCAGACAATGTATTACTGTATATCGCAAAACCCCAAATCAGTATACCAAACATATTAAATCTAATTGAGGACTTTGGATCTTTCTCAGGATACAGAATAAACTGGAACAAAAATGAAATTATGTCGATAAAACCGAAAGACTCAACACATCTCTTGAAATTCCCCTTTAAAATATCCACAGAAAAAATTAAATATTTAGGAATTGAAATCACTAGAAACTATCACGCTATGTTTAACGCCAATTATAGCCCCTTACTTAAGAAACTAAATAATCTAATCAAATTCTGGAAAACGCTCCCGATGTCTTTAATAGGTCGAATAAATGATATAAAAATGATCTTTTTATCACAAATCCTATATTTATTTCAATCAATTCCAATATACCTTCCAAAAAAGTTTTTCAAAAAACTACTCAGATATTACAAATTTTATATGGGATTACAAATCCCACAGAATACAAAGAGCACACCTTAGTAAATCAAAAGAGATGGGTGGTCTAGCGCTCCCTAATTTTTTGTACTATAATTGGGCAGTAAATATTAAAAATATGATTCACCTGCTGGACAATTCTGCCCAGCAGGTGGACTGGATTGTAATGGAGAGAGAGGACTGCTCTCCGTGTAATACAGGAGCGACTCTCCTCTCACCAATGAATCTGAATAACAAAAAATATAATAAAAATCCAATGATACATAGCACAATTAGAACTTGGAAACAAATAAAACAGAATCTAAAATTAAGAAATCTATCTCTTTTAATGCCAATAGTCAATAACCCGTCATTTAAACCTTCAATTATAGATAAATAATTTACACAATGGGAAAGAATGGGAATCAAAACGCTCGGACACTTGTATGAATTAGGAAAATTATTATCATTTCAACAATTACAACTGAAATATAATTTGAAAAATAATCAATATTTTAAATATCTTCAAATCCGTGACTATCTGAAAAAATACACAAAAGACTATCATAACATGTCCCCAGATTTATTGGATGAAGCCATGAAGACAAAGGCTGAAACAGCAAATCTTATATCATACATATACAACATTATTTTAGATATAGAAATACCTACAATGGTATTAGAAGAGACTGGGAACAAGAACTAGATATAAAAAATTCAAAAGAGAGCTGGGATAAACACTTACTATATGTGCATACATGCTCGATCAACGTACGACATACTCTAATTCAATATAAAACATTACATAGACTATATTATTCAAAAACTAAAATAAATAAACTTTTCACCAATGTTTCACCCATTTGTGATAAATGTCAGTCACAAGAAGCTAACATAGCGCACTCTTTTGTTTTTTTGTATAAAAATCCAAACATTTTGTAACGAAATAATTGAAATCTTGACAAAATTAGTAAAATATAACTTGTACCAAAAGCAGAATGGATCATTTTTGGAATATCGGAAGGTAACCCCGAATTAAATGTGTTTCAAAAGAACTTACTTAATTACGGGCTAATAATGGGCAAAAAGCTTATACTCAAATTTAGGAAAAATGCTCCAATACCAACAATAAAAATGTAGATTTCAACCATGTTCGAAACACTACACTTGCAAGAGATGAGACTCCTCCTAGCAGGCAAAGCAGACCACTTCCAAAAGACGTGGTCTGCATTTATGGATCTATTACAAGCACAAGGTGCAATAGTAATTTAAAATATAAATGGTACCAGGATCTGGTAAAATAAAATACATTTTAAAAAAAACACGGTTGGTATATCCTTTTTTGCGAGTTTTGTGTTACAATAGAGCGATTGTTTTTCTTTTTTTTTCTTTTCTTTCTAGGGTCTTATTTTCATTCTTTACTTCCTTCTCTAACTTCTTCCCTAAGGGGTTTTCTTTTCCCAACACTTTCCTGCACCTTCACGATTCTTGCTCACTTTCCTTACTTCTTTTATTTCTATCTTTTTTAAAGCTCGAAAATCGAAGTGGTACAACAAATGTAATAAGACATATCTGATGTGTATTATTATAATTTACTGTACTTCTAATAAAAAATAAATAAAATAAATAAAATAAAATATTACGATCGGAGCTATTAAGGAAACCAGATCTTACTCTAACCAAAGCCATGCACGCATGCAGGTTGGCTGAAGTCGTTGACCCGCTGCTCGGTCAGCGGGGGTCTGATAATAAATCCACCAATGTGCGATCAAAGTGTTGGTATAATAAATAACTGGTCTCAACAGACCCCGTCCCAACGTAGGCAACACCAGACCCATGCCGCGGGCCATGTACGTCCCCGGCGCCAAGGCGTAAAAAAATGCCCTAATTACAATTATGTGCATTCGATGCAGTCGCAGTGCCCGGCTTATGGAAAATCCTGCAATTTCTGCAAGAAATTGAATAATTTCTCGGTTGCCTGCCGCTCCCGTGGGAAACTTCCCCCAGCTTCTTGATAAGTTCTAAACAACTTGGTACAAGTTGATGGCGAGTTTGGTTCCCAGTCCTCTATCGACAATGCCCTCGACTACGAGCCAATTAGTTTTCACACTCCTACACGCACCTGCTCATTTAATTTGCTAATCAAGGAGACCACTGGACATAGACTGCAGGTGACACAAACGTGTGGCTCTGCTCACAGTGAGAAGGGTTGTTTGGAACAGGGTGATGGTGATTCGTTGGTAAATTAGTTAGAGCAATGACAATGGCAATGGAATGTAATCCTGCTACTTCCAGTGTGTGTCCTGCCTTCTGGTTCTCCCTGATTGTGCGCTGATTCTCTGAGGGTGGATCAAAAATAGTAGAACATAAATTTGGGCCTGATATATCTAACGATCACTCACACAACCCCCACCATCATTTGGGAAGTTGAAAGTAAGCGGAGAATATACAGTTAATGGCAATCAATGCTTCAATGGATACTTTATTTTTATCACATAAAATAAGGAACAGTGAAGTTATTTTTTTTGCATACATATGAGTGAGATTATTGCCATGCATAATTACAAAATACATAGACACATTGAATCCATATGTGAGGGTTTTTGGCGCCATTTTCAAACGACAACTTCTGTTGGCCATCAGGAAGCTGCCGCCTCCATATCGTCGACCTGCGATTCCGTCCGTCGCCACTCACCTTGCTCGGCCATCTTCACGTTTCATGCCCCGATGATGCCTACCCCAGCCAACCTTGATTGCGTATAAGGTCAGGCCACTGGTTCCTTCTGACAGACCCTTGGTGCAGCGTCCAACGTTGTATTCTGCAACTCTCCTGTTTTGTGCCAGTTCCCCATTGACTTCAATGCATGGAATTTTCAATTAAAAAAACGTCCTTGATAATTTTTTCATCTTCAAGCCTACCACATATTCAGATCAGGGAATTTCGGAGATCTCCTTCCCTCTAAGGGATGTTACGACGCACCTTTTTATATGTCTACCCGTTATCCGACAACTATTTTCCTATATTCAGATTCTCCCATTGATGAAAACATCTCTACATCTACCTAATGCAAGGTCCTGACCCAAACAGAGACCATTCCCTCCTCCATGTACTCCACCAACGCACAGGAGAATCAAATACACAGGACAAGATGTTAAGAAGTCCATTGTGCCAATAGGTGGGGAGCATTTCACGACATTCGTTGATTGTTGAGAGTGGTAGACGCTCAACATCTGTGGGGGGGGGGGGGGGGCGGGGGGGGGGGGGGGTGGGGGAGTGGATACGTATATCTTGGCCTGGGTAACCTTCAGGACAGTTGGGCACAGGACACATCATCAGTAGTGTACCCTTGCATCACTGGGTGTTTCGGCCTTTTATCACTATACACCCTCCACAAGGGCGGCCCGCTGCAGGATGATCAGCCCTCAGCGCGTGTCCCGTGTCAAACCGTCCCAAAGATTCACCCTGAATACTTGGGGCCCAGCATGGGTCTTTCCGCTTGAGCCAAATCCACCGGCTGCTTCTTTCAGCCGCCTCTGAGAGTGATCTTATGGTCTTCCGCAGAGCCTGACCGTGGATTCCAAGCTCCTTCAGCAGTCTGATGGTAGATGACGCAACAAATCCTCTGCATCCCACTTCAACTGGATAGACTTTGGTGTTCCAGCCACGCTGCGTTGCCTCTGCTGCAAGCTCTGCGTAACGCAGCTTCTTACGCTCATAGGCCTCCTCAACAGAGTTCTCCCATGGAACTGTGAGCTCTATGATGTAAGCAGTCTTCTGTGAAGGGGACCAGAACACCAAGTCTGGCCTGAGGTTGGTGGAAGCAATTTCAGGTGGAAAAACTAGTTGTCGGCCGATGTCCGCCAGCATCCTCCAGTCGCGGGCCCTGCATAGGTTTCCTTCTTCTGATCTGGTGGAAGGATGTTTAGATGTTTTCTGTCCTTCTCGGACAAAGGTTGTTGCCCTTAGGGGGAGGTGGTTGCTTGCTCTCGGAGGCAAGGAGTTGGTCGCACACCGCCTGTTCTCAAGGGCTGATGCCAGGCTTTTTAGTACCTGATTATGCCGCCACGTGTATCTCCCTTGCGTGAGGCTGGTCTTGCAGCCTACCATGATGTGTTTGAGGGTCGCTGGAGTTGGGCAGAGGGCACAGGTTGGATCCTCGCCGTACCACTGATGGAGGTTCTTTGGTGATGGAAGCACGTCATAAGTCGCTCTGATGATGAAGCTGATCTTGCTTGCTTCCATTTCCCATAGTTCTTTCCAGCTGATCTTCCTCCGCTCCACACCTTCCCACTGCATCCATTGCCCCTGTTTGGCAAGAGAGACCGCCTTTGCACTTCTTGCGGCCTCCTCTTGTCGCCGCACCTCCTCGACCACCAATGTCCTCCGCTCTGATGTTGTGGCCTTTCGCCAAGTTGGTTTACTTGTCGTAAGGCCAAAGCCTCCTCTTCCCTGCTGGACTTGCCCCACGATGTCTTTGTATCTCAGGGCTGATGAAGCTTGCTGTACTGCATCAGATGGCGTCCACTTCCGGCCAGTTACTAGGGGCGGCGCAACAGCACTGATGGTCTTGTCTCTAGAGTCCCTCAGTGTCATCTGAAGTCTTACTTTAGAACACTTGTATTCCTCTGTTAGACTAGTGAGAGGTAGTTCCATGACCCCTTTGCCATATAGGCCGATGTTAGTTAGACATCGTGGGACCCCGAGCCATTTCTTCGCGTATGAAGTTATGGTTCGCTCCATCTTCTCCACAGTTGTTATTGGGGCTTCATAAATGGTCAGTGGCCACATTGTCCGAGGAAGGAGTCCAAACTGTAGGCACCAGAGCTTCAGTTTCCCAGGCAGTAGGGTCTGATTGATGTTCTCCAGGCCATTGACAATTTCTTGCCTTAGTTGTTCCACCTGCTCTTTATCCTTGAGACTTGCATTGTACCATCTGCCCAGGCTTTTAACTGGCTGTTCAGACACTGTTGGTATAGGGTCGTCACCGATACAGAACCTTGTGTCTCTAAGCACCCCCTTGACTATGGAGATGCTTCGAGATTTACATGGTTTGATCTTCATTCGGGCCCACTTGATGTTCTCCTGCAGCTTTCCAAGTAACCGCTTGGTGCATGCTGCAATAGTGGTTAGTGTGGTCATGTCGTCCATGTAGGCCCTGATGGGTGGCAGACGGAGCCCAGCCCTGGTTCGTTCACCGCCCACCACCCATTTTGAGGCCCTGATGATGACTTCCATGGCCATTGTAAAGGCCAAGGGTGAGACTGTGCAGCCTGCCATGATGCCTACTTCCAAGCGCTGCCATGTTGTACTGAAGTCAGCTGTTGTGAAGCACAGCTGCAGGTCTTGGAAATAGCTCTTGACCAGTGTGGTGATGAGCTCTGGTACATGGAAAAAGGCAAAAGATTCCCAAAGGAGTTCATGGGGAACTGAACCAAATGCATTGGCCAGATCGAGGAAGATCACATGTAGGTCTCTCTTCTCCTTCTTAGCTGCTTGGATCTGGTGCCAGATCATGCTTGTATGCTCCAAGCAGCCCGAAAATCCTGGAATTCCTGCTTTCTGTACAGGTGTATCAATGTACTTGTTTGTTACCAGATAGGTGGACAGCCTTTGTGATACAATGCTGAAAAAGATTTTTCCCTCGACGTTGAGGAGACATATTGGCCGGAATTGGCTGATGTCTGACGCATCCTTTTCTTTAGGTATTAGCACGCCGCCGGCCCTTCGCCACGCCTTAGGTATTGTTTGCTTCTTCCACACCACCCTCATGAGCTTCCATAGAAAGCGTAACACATCCGGTGCGTTCTTGTAGAGCTTGTATGGTACTCCATTTGGCCCCGGAGCTGATGCTGCTCTTGCTCGCCGGACAGTGTTCTCTACCTCTTTCCATCTTGGAGGGCTGGTGTCCAGGTTGAATTCAGGTGGTTGAATAGGCGGGATGTCATGTGGGATGGTTAACTGCTCATGCCTTTTCGTGTCTTGGTGGGCCTTTTCCAGGTGTTCCTCCAATTCCCGTTTTGATGTTTTCAAAGTTCCACTTTTTTCCTTTGCGAAGAGGTCTTTGATGAACTTGAAAGGGTCTTTGTAGAACCGTGTTCTTGTGTGTTCTTTCTTCCTGGGAAGTTTCCTCAAGTTCTCTGCTTTTCGCAAGGTTGCCAATCGGCTCTTGATGTCCTCTTGGAGTAGCACGAGACCTTCTCTCTCTGCCTCAGTTGCTTTTTTCCATTGCTTTTTCAATTGTCTCCTCTCTCTGATTAGCCTCTCGATCTCCTGCTGCCTCCTGGACTTGATTGGTGTTGGTAATTTCTTTCCACCTCTCCCTTTACTCACCCCAAACCGTTCTTCTCCATAGCTGTAGATTGTTTGTGTGACAAATCAAGTTACTTCAGCAGTTGTATTTTAGGTCAACATTTCCCCTGTCCAGTCTCTTAAGGACCGTATATGTTCCAAACACATCAACCCACATTCTTCTAAACTCCAAAGTATACAGAACTAATTACTTTTACTCACAAAACATGGCAACACTCTCAACCCCGGAATTAGGGAAGCGAATCTTTTTGTATATGATAGGCGTATTCCTTCTTTACAAAAAGGGACCAAATGTGTGCATGATGCTGCAGGTGTGGTCTCACTGGTACCCTGTACAATTGTAACCACACTTCCCATCTCTAAACTTCTTACAGTAAAAGTCCAAGACATGTAATTTGCCTTTCTAATTTGCCTTTGCATTTTTTTTCTCCATGGATATTTGTTTGTCTTTAAATTGATTTAACAGAGTGCAAAGCTTCATTATTTAAAATATTAAACTGGAATCTTAGAGTTATACAACATGAACACAGGCCCCTTGACCCCACTTGCTCACACTGACCAACAGGTCCCATCTACACGAAACCCACCTGCCTGCGTTGGCCCATATCCCTCCACACCTGTCCCATTCATGTACCTGTCTAATTGTTTTTTAAACTTTGTAATAGTCCCTGCCTCAATTATCAACTCATTCCACCATACACTCACCACTGTTTGTGCGGAAAAGAATATCGCTCAGATTTCTATCAAATATTTCCCCCACCACCTCTGGTTCTCGAATCCTCTACCCTGAGCAAGAGACTCTGTGCGCCTCGGTGATCTGGTCCTCTCGTGATTATATACATCTTACGGTGGCGCAGCGGTAGAGTTGCTGCCTGGCAGCAAATGCAGCGCTGGAAACACGCGTTCGATACTGACTACGGGTTCTGTCTATATTGAGTTTGTATTGAGTATGTCCCGGTGACCGCGTGGGTTTTCCCCGAGATCTTCGGTTTCCTCACACATTCCAAAGACGTACAAGCTTGGTGACTGTAAACAACAAATGTGTCCCTTTTGTGTGTAAGATGGTGTTAATGTTAACGTAATATGTTTGTTCAAGAGACTGGCAGTAAATACATTAATTAACGTTGTACAGTGTCACTGGAGAGTTAACATTTAGTATAAACTAGGTTTGTTTCTTATGTATGGTCTTAAATCGCCGATCACTCCTGTGGTTCTGGAGCAACAGAAATAACTGCCTCACATCGAGATGGGGTATCCAGTTATACATCAGGTGGAGGCTATTTATTACCCAGTTCTCTCATGCATTGGATTACCTGGTAAGTCGCAAAACCTTGTAAGTTTCTGGTGAAAATCTTGCAGACTCCCGGGAAAAGGATGATTTTCCGCAGCCGCCTGTTGAGTTCCGACAGCTTAATGATGAATGCCGATGTATTTACAACCGCCGTCCGCAGCAGTTTTATCGTAACTAATAATGTGTAGAAGTCTCTTGTCATCTGTATTTTCTAATAGAGCAATATTTTCTATATCTTGGCTAAATTGGTCGTATAGTTATTTTTGTATACGACCAGAATTGCATACGACATTCCAGGTACAGTTTCAGGAACTTCTTGTAGCTCGGACCCTGATGCGCCAACTCTTGTTCTCGTTGCACCAACAACGGAACAGAAGCGTGCCATCTTCTCCACTATGTCTGCTTATCTTGTTGCTTGAAGGGGAATATGTATTGTACCCAAATTACTCTCCGTTCTGCTGCATAGTGCTCTGAAGTAACTAGTAACAAAAATGTGTTGATTTATTTACCATCGATTTCCGAAGCCGTTATCGCTGTGTATCACACGACCATCCGAAAACTAATCACGCCACCTACATTATTATTTTAATCTTTACCATCTATGGCGAATACTAGTCGCATAACTGTGCTGTGGTGAACATTTTATTGTGGCAATTTGACGCACACCAACGTATAGTTTGCACACCAACGTATAGTTACAATCAACTGCAGATCCTGGTTTCAACAAAAGGACAACATGTGCTGGAGTAACTCAACGGTTCAGTGAACAACTCTGGAGAACGTTTGGAGCCGACGTTTCGGATCGGGACCCTTCCACAAACTAATCCACATTCATGAAGGTGCATTAGCTGCAGTTACACAGTAAGCATAATGTTTAATGATGGGTAAAATAGTACAATATTTAATGTACAAAATATATTTTGTTAACAATTCGGTTTGTATTCCACTTGTTGGAATTAGAAGACCTGTTTATTTTGAGATTGAAATGAGTGTCGGTGACGCACTCTCCTTGTCACATGCATTCAGAAAGTATTTAGACTCGGTACCATTTTCCACATTTTGTTACGTCACAGCCTTATTTTAAAATGGATTAAATCCATTTTTGAATCATCAGTCAAAACACTATACCCCAGAATGCAGAAGCGAAAACAGGTATTTTGAAATTTTTGCAAAACAGAAACTACTGAAATATCACATTTACATAAGTATTCAGACCCTTTGCTGTGACACTCAAAATTGAGCTTAGATTCATCCTGTTTCCTCTGATTATCCTTGATACGTATCTACAACTTGATTCGAGTCCGCCAGTGGTAAATTAAATAGACTGTGCATGATTTGCCTACATACGGTCCCGCAGTTGACAGTGCATGTCAGAGCAAAAATCAAGCCATGAAGACGAAGGAATTGTCCGTAGACATCCGACACATGATTGTATCGTGACACAGATCTGGGGATGGTAGAAAACAATTTCTCCAGCATTGCAGGTCCCGATGAGCACAGTGGTCTCCGTCATTCTTAAAGGGTAGAATTTTGAAACCATCAGGACTCATCATAGAGCTGGCCGCCCGCCCAAAATGAGAAATCGGGAGCAAAGGGCCTTGGTCAGGGAGTTGACTAATAACCTGATGGTCACTCTGACAGAGCTCCAGAGTTCCTCTATGGAGATGGGATAAACGTTCAGCTGGACAACGATATCTGCAACACTCCACCAATGAGTTCGATATGGTACAGTACCCAGACGGAAGCAACTCCTCAGTAAAAGGCACATGACAGCCCGCTTGAAGTTTGCAAAAAAGCACCTAAGAAGATTCTCTGGTCTGATGAAACCAAGATTGACCTAATTGGCCTGAATGCCAAGCGTCGCCTCTGGAGGAAACCAGGCACCGCTCTTCACCTGACTAATACCAGACCTATGGTGAAGCATTATGGAAGTAGCATCGATTTGTGGCGATATTTTTCAGCGGCACGAACTGGAAGACTAGTCAGGATCGAGGTAGAGATGAACGGACCAAAGTACAGAGAGATCCTTGATGGAAACTTGCTCCAGAGCTTTGAGGACCTCAGACTGGGACGGGACCTTCCAACAGGACAACGACCCTAAGCACACAGCTAAGACAACGCAAGAGTGGCTTCGTGACAAGTCTGTGAATGTCCTTGAGTGGCCCAGCCAGAGCCCGGACTTGAAACCGATCGCGCATCTCTGGAGGGGCCTGAAAATAACTGCGCATCGACGCTCCCCATCCATCCTGACAGAGATGAGAGGATCTGCAGAGAAGAATGGGATAAATTACCCGAATACAGGTGTGCCAAGCTTGTAGCGTCATACCCAAGAAGACTTGAAGCTGTAATCGTTGCCATACCTGCCTCAACAATGTACTGAGCAAAGGTTCTGAATACTTATGTAAATGGGATATTTCAGTTATTTATTTTTAATTACTTCAAACATTTTTAAATATCAATTTTTTAGTTCTGTTGTAATGTATGTAGATTGGAGATAAATACATGAATGTAATCACATTTAGAATACGGCTGTAACGTAACAAAATGTGGAAAAAGTGAAGGGGTCTGAATACTTTCAGAATGCACTGTATGTGAATTTTGCCGTACCACAATCAACTTCACTACATTTAAAGAGGCATAATACAATCACTTTGCGAAATAATTAGAGCTTTAAATAGGCACATAGAATCATAGAACATAGGTGCAGGAGTAGGCCATTCGACCCTTAGAGCCAGCACTGCCATTCAATATGATCATGGTTGATCATCCAAAGTCCGGGTTTTCCCTGTTCCGGGTTTTTCCCGATATCCATTGATTCACGTAAAGTAGCCCTAAGAGCTAAATCTGACTCTCTCTTGAAAACATCCAATGAATTGGCCTCCACTGCCTTCTGTGGCCGAGAATGCCATATATTCACAACTCTCTGTGTGATTTTAATTCCTCATCTCAGTCCTAAATGGCCTGCCCCTTATTCTTTAACCGTGACACCTGGTACTGAACCTCCCCAACATCGGGAACATTCCCAATCCTCTAAGAATTTTAGATGTTTATATAAGAATCCCTCTCTTCCTAAATTTCAGCGTACACAAGCCCAGGCAACCCATTGTTTCATCATACGCCAATCCCGCCATACTAGGAACCTACGCTGCACTCCCTCAGTAGCAATAATGTCGTTCCTCAAATCTGTAGATCAAAATTGGACACAATGTTGCGGTCTCATCGCGGCCCTGTGCTACTGCAGTACGACCTGCTTGCTCCTAAACTCCAACCATCTCGAACTGACTTCCATTAATTCATTGCATTCTCCACAAAGTAGAAACATCTTTTAAAGAGACCAAGACTCACTCAGAAACAATCAAATAAACAGAACAACCCTCACAGGAGAAAGTTTAGTGAACATGTGTCTGAAGGGCAGAATACACTCTCAAATATTTTTGGATGGAATGGGAGTGAAAATTCGAGATATCTTCGGTAGATCTCGCGTTCTTTCCCCAATCAGTTTCAGCATTTGAGTGACCCTGCCCCTTCAGTCAGCTTCCTGTCAATCTGAGGGCAACACGATGAAATTAACGGCTGGATTCAAGAATTCACTTCTCCCCTGGCCCTGTGTCCTTACATTGGGTCGAACGCTCACTCAATCCAGACTCCGGATTGTTTTGTTACTCAGTGCGGATGCTCTCTCGCTATTGTAAATGTTTATGTAAATATAAATAACAAAGTATTATAAATTATAATTGACGTATTAAAACTACATTTTTTTCACGAAATGGTAACCGAAGTAAACAAATCATTGCTTTCATTTCAGCAATTTAACTGAAAATAGTTCTTCTGTATTGGTCAACTATTATTTGCTTTATAGCTTTCTGGGGTAAAATATCTGTTCACGTTTATACTTTATTCACAGTTAACTTGGTGGCGATTGTGATTCTCTCTCGAGGGAGGTGCGGTCTCTCCAAGTGCATCACTCGCTACCTGGTGGGAATGGCAGCTGCCGATCTCTCGGTCGTCATAACGGAGCCGTTGTTGAAATGGACTCGCGTGTTTCATGTCCACGGTTCTTTTCTGTCCATTACACCAATCTGCAGTTTCGTTGCCTTTTGCGGGTTTGCATCCAATTCAATTTATGTCTGGCTAACGGTCGCTTTCACCTTCGATCGGTTTGTAACCATTTGTTGTGAGAAGCTGAAAACAAAATATTGCACCGAGAAAACAGCAGCTGTAGTTATCGGAATAGTGAGTGCACTCGGTTGTTTACAGAATGTTCCCTGGTATTTTATCTACGAACCTGGACAAATAATCGATAGTATTCCCTGGTATTGTTGGCCTTCTGAAAACTATTTAACTTCTTTTATGTGGGGTGTATTTGAGAAGTTTCACTTTACTTTAACCCCATGTATCTCGTTCCTTCTCGTTTTGTTTCTCAATGTGCTGACGGTCAGGCGTATTGTAGTTGCAAACATAGTCCGCAGGAGACTTCGGGACTCCAGCAAAGTAGAGAAAGGCAAGGACACGGAGGTACAGAACCGAAGAAAATCCATCGTTTTGCTTTTCAGTATAACAGGCAGTTTTATATTATTGTGGGGAACGAGGGCTGGACACATGTTTTATATACGCATCACAGGAAATTTCCGTTATTACTCGCTAACCGATCCGAGTTTTATCACAGAACACGTATCAATGATGCTGCAGCTACTCAGCACCTGCACCAACACGTGTATTTAAGTAGTGACCCTGGGAAAATTCAGAGACGAGATGAAGAATGCTGTGCGATATCCACTAACTATCCTTGTAAGATTGTACCAAGGATTGTAATATTTTAATGATGAAACGGTCGATTTGACGATGTACTCCCTCTATGCTTCGTATCAAGTAAAGTGTATTTCAAGATAAGATCAAATCTCCAGAAATATCACGAATTATAAAAGCTCTTCCAGAATATTATACAATTGTTGAGGAGAAACGACGCCATTTGGTTTCCCTGTGTACATGTTCGTGTATTACCCCCTAGCCCCCCCCCCCCCCCCTTGGAATTTACACCTTCTACCTGTAACTTGTTGGTTCCCTTCGTGCTCTCTGGGTTCCGTTCTTATCCCGAATGACCAGATTAATTGCGGAATGACTCAGTGAGCACATGTTGGGGCGAAACTGATACACGTATTTAGCCTCACCGAAAATGTGTCTAGAATTTAACTTTAGTGACCCATGTCTCGAAACTTCATGACATTTTGCCCAGTCTAAATAAAATATAATTGAGAAGGAATTACTAACTCGTCAGTGCCAAAAGTTGCACATTAATTAAATAAACTAATTAGAAAATGGGATCGAAAAATCAAGATCGCAGCACGGAATAAGGCTCCCCATGGTGTAATATGGTCATTGGACACTAGATGGCGCTTGATATATATACACACATATATATATAAATATATATATGTATGTATATTCATGATATGTGTGTATGCATATATATGTTGATATGACTGTAATCATATATAATAATTTATAATGAAATTATATAAAAATAATATAACGAATATAATCGTGAGTATGTATTTTGAAAAAACCGCAGGGGTTCGGCTACTGAAATAGCCTAATTAGTGGGTGAGAGCAGTTCCTGTGGGCTCCCCCGGATATTGAACCCCACTGACTGCCAGTGTGCAGAGTGGGGGTCACGGCCATAGTGGGACTGGGGCGGTGCCAGCCTGGGGGACAGACCTGTAAGGCATCTTCCTGTCGCTTTAATAGGAAAACATAGTAGACTGCCGCAAAGGTCCCGGGTTATACCGGCTCATGAACACGTCTAATTAAAGGGTCAGGACAGATTTTGTGGGTTCCCCCGTTTATTGAACCCCACTGACTTCCAGTGCAGAGTGGAGGGACAAGGCCATAGTGGGACAGGGGCAGTGTCATGCTGGGGGACATACCTGTAAGAGTAAAACGTCTGATTTCTGATGTAAATGTCACATCCTGACCTAGAATCGAATATCCTGATGTTTACTCGACAAGTATTAATTTTAAGTTACAATGAGCCTATATTTCCGTTAAAGACTTAGAGATGTGTGTGGATGGATGTGTGTGGATGTGTGTGTGTGTGTGTGTGGATGGATGTGTGTGGATGGATGTGTGTGTGTGTGTGGATGGGTTTGTGGATGGATGTGTGTGGATATTTGTGTGTGTGGATGGATGTGTGCGGATGCAAGTGTGTGGATGGATGGGTGTGTGTGTGTGTGTGGATGGATGGGTGTGTGTGTGTGGATGGATGTGTGTGTGTGTGTGGATGGGTTTGTGGATGGATGTGTGCGGATGGAAGTGTGTGGTGGATGTGTGTGGATGTGTGGATGGATGTGTGTGGATGTGTGGGTGGATGTGTCGGGATGGATGTATGTGTGCATGGATGTGTGTGGATGGATGTGTGTATTTGTGTGGATGTATGTGTGGATGGATGAGTGTATGTTTGTGTGGATGTAAGTGTGGATATATGTGTGGATGTGTGGGTGGATGGATGCATGCGTGGATGTTCATTGGCCTATCAGGGACACATGACAATAAACTCTCTTGAATCTTGGATGGATGTGTGTATGTGTGGATGGATGTGTGTATGTGTGGATGTAAGTGTGGATGAATATGTGTATGTGTGGATGGATGAGTGTGTATTTGTGTGGATGTATGTGTGGATGGATGAGAGTGTGTTTGTGTGGATGTAAGTGTGGATGTATGTATGGATGTGTGGGTGGATGGATGTTTGTGAAGATGGATGTATGTGTGAATGTGTGCGTGGATGGATGTTCGTGTGTATGTATGGATAGATGTATGTGTGGGTGTGTGGGTGGATGTGTGTGAATGAATTTATGTGTGTTTGTGTGGATGTGTGTGTGAATGTATTTGTGGAGTGTGCGTGTGGATGGATGTATGTGTGTTTGTGTAGATGCGTATGTGGATGTATGTGTGGATGTGTGTGTGGATATGAGGGTGGATGAATGTGTGGATGGATGTGGACTGTCGCACTGTCATTCACCAACATGCCATAATCATAACTCATTCACTCATTGTTTAAATAATTTGACACAATAAATAGTAAAACACGACACATTAAAATACTTTATTTAATCATGTATTTCCCCAATCCTTTGGGTTACATTCCATCTAAACGTCATCTGAATGTTCTTCATCAGATTACAAATATTTTATAGTAAGGGAGTTTCTGCAGTCAACACACATACATCATTCTGTACATGGCACACCATACAGTTGACATGAGCATCATCCTTTCACTGTACTTGACGTCTCACCGCTTGTTTTCGTGCATGGACAGCTTGATAATTCTAGCATCGTGCTTGGGGATGGAGGCAGGTTAGCCCAGTCAATGTTCAATACACCACCTCAAATGTTCCACCCATGTCCCTTTGGACTGGGAATTTGTGGAAACTGTTCTGGATATTTTGAAAGTACAGCAGCCTGGTAAAGGATTGTTCAAAGTAACATCATATGACCATAAACACAAATAATATTTGTTTGAGTCCTAACCTTTCTTCCTTCGAGACCTTGCTATAGCTCAATGTGTTGTTGTGTTGCAGATGTGACGATAGCACTCGGCATGATAACCCGGGATGTACTGCTGCCCCCACCCCCCTAATAATAGAAGATAAAATGTGTCAGGGAGTATTTTACGTCGTTTCATGTTTTATATTATTAAGACAAAGTCAACATATCAATGTGGAAATATACATGTACGCATGTCCAGGTAGATGGTATGGCAAGTCAGCAAATGATCAAATTAGTGTTCAATATGTGGCACCGTGCCTACAGTGCATGTCCACACAAAACACTTTTGTGTGTGAATGTACAAGGGGTTCTGAAGAGTGGAGGGGCAGAGGCTGCAGAATAGCTACAGAAAAAACCCATCTCATAGTACTTACGTCTGCATGGACTACAATTCATAAAATGTCAACTTCTTCTTAATTTTAAGCATACTTACACTGTATGTTACTACCGTAGATATAATAATGCAAGTTCAAGTTCGCACACCAATTGATGTCAACATAAACACAATTTCTGATCATTTCTCACTGCGATGGAAGCCAATAAAGTGCGGTAAATCTTCCTCCTTTGTTCTCCCGTGGTCGTGGCTATGGACGGCACTATGCAGTTCCGTGAGTTGGGTCGCAAACTTGAACGAAAAAGCTCATCGACCCACAGCCTTTGATTCTTTATTGTATCACTTGTAATAACGGAAGTATATCAATGTCACGTTACAGCTAAAGGAAAAATACAAACATTCTTCTTTATACCGTCAGAAGGATCAAAATATTGACATTACAGGGATTGGTCATCGAATTTAACTTATGACTACATTCAATCACATCATTGAGCAATAGTCATTGGTGTCATTAACAGAATGAAAGATAACTTACTCAATTTAAAATAAATATATTATAACAAACAATAATTATGGACGAATAGTCACATGGATGTTAATACGGATATCACATTACTAAGATTCCCGCCAACCACACACACCCACCAACTGTATAGACCATTGTATAATACCGCTTATGGGAAGTCGCGGGAAATATGATCATCCAGAAAAACGCAAGTAGGCACAGTATCAGTACGAAACTCCCACCTAAGGCAGTGGAGGGATATGTGCATTCAACAGCAAGAGCTAGAGAATGAGACAGAAACTCAGTCAGACGCACAAAACTGGAAATATTGACACGGAGTGGGGATATAATCCATAAATTAAACAAATATATTTTTTTCCATTTTAACATTATCTGACGGTGGCAATGAACGACTACACCCAATTCTGCGCATCTTTTTGACCTAATGCGTTCCCTCCATATACATTTAGATGATGTTTGCATGGAGTTCAGTCGCAGTGGTGCACAGACCGAAGGACTGAGCACTTTATATAAAGCAACACGCTACTGGGGGTCTCATTTCGAAAGAACGCGACCTGACTTACCTTTGGGCATTCATTAGTGTGAACATGATTATGGAGCGAGTCGGAGAAGAGACGGACCTGAGTCAGTGTGACAGCAGCGCCGGCGTAATCCCGCTCAACAAAGAGAGGCAGCGGCAGACCACCCCCCTTCGCGGTTGCCCCGGGGAACGGCAGCTCTGCGCCGACTGCGGCTGCGGCAGCGAGCGGACATCCTGCGCTGTTGATCAAGCGATCCGTAAGGTAGCCGTTCGGGAATGGTCCGAGAGGCAAAGGCTACACGGAGGCAATGAAATCTACTCTCCTTCATTAAAACGCCCTCTATTACACGAATGAATGCACAGAAAATTGGAAGAACAACATCTCACGTTCCGCTCGGGTGGCTGACAAATGAATGAACATTGAATTCCCCAATTTGAGGTAATGTCTAACAAACCCCCATTTCCTAGCAGGATTTGCTCTGCACCTCTTGCAGCTCCCCATCCCTTGCCATCGGCCTGAAGAAGCGTCCCGAACCGAAACGTTGCCGAGCATGTTCACCAGAAATGATGCCGGATCCAGAGTGTTATTCCACCATTTAGTAACTTAGTTTTTCTAAACCAGCATGCACAGTTACTGGCTTCTATACTATCAAGCGAGATAACTAGACAGGAATAACTTACACAACGCCTATTAAATTATGTTATTTAATGTGGTTTACTTGGTCGTGGCCAAGACCCACATGTGGAGTTTGATACAGGAAATGATGTATGTTATTGGGCAAGTTCAAGGTTGTTATTAGGAGGTTGCAGGGTGACCTGGGCAGGTTCAGTTAGTGGGCACACGCATAGCAGATGCAGTATAACATAGATCAATGTGAGGTTCCACATCCTTAGACTGTGACCCTTTGTTATGGACTTCCCCAACATCGGGAACAATCTTCCTGCATCTAGCATGTCCAACCCCTTATGAATTTAGTAAGTTTCTATAAGATCCCCCTCAATCTTCTAAATTCTAGAGAGAAAAAAAGTTTTCACCCAGAGAGTTGTGAATTTAAGGAATTCCCTGCCACAGAGGGCAGTGGAGGCCAAGTCACTTGATTTATTTAAGAGAGAGTTAGATAGAGCTCTTGGGGCTAGTGGGTCAAGGGATATGGGGAGAAAGCAGGTACGGGATATTGATAGGGGACGATCAGCCATGATCACTATGAATGGCGGTGCGGGATCGAAGGGCCGAATGGCCTCCTCCTGCAACTAGTTTCTATGTTACTATGTTTCTATGTTTCTATATTAAGATTGTCCGGCCTCGTAAAATACTGCCGCGAATAAATTAATTTTAAATTGCCGTTCGTTTAGTGCACGCATTTTTTTCAATTATTTTAATATCTCTGGCGTTTTAAATGCTTTTCCCTCTCCTCATAATGTTTTAGCACTTTCCTCGGTGGACTGCTCCACGCGTAATAAATGCAGATGTTCAATTCCAAACCTAAAGCGTAATAATTCGTTACATATGACACAGTGGAACCTACTCTCTGAACCTCAATTGCTGACTCTTCTCCTGTCACAGATAACGCGGTGACGATTATTATCCTGTCCCGGGGAAGTGCGGACTCTCCAAGTGTGTCTCTCGTTACCTTGTGGCCATGGCAGCGACAGATCTGCTGGTCGTCATAATTAACGTGATAATGTTCCGTATTTGTATTTCCCAACAAGCTTCCTGTTCATCAACCACGTGTGCGCTTTCCACAGACTCCTTAATCTTACGGCCACAGACATTTCCGTCTGGCTAACGCTCTCTTTCACATTTGTCCGATATGTGATGATTTTTCACAAACTGAATACGAAATTTTGCATTGTGAAATCTGCAGCCTGGGTTGAAACCACTGAATGCCCGCTGCTCTGTTGTAAAAACACCCCCTGGTACTTTGTATTTGAACCTCTCGTGACAGTACACAAGGTGTCATGGGGGTGCCATGGAAAACAGGTATTTTGCACTGCACCCGCATACAAACATAGAAACATAGAAAATAGGGGCAGGAGTAGGCCATTCGGCCATTCGAGCCTGCACCGTCATTCAATATGAGCATGGCTGATCATCCAACTCTGTATCCTGTACCCGGTCTTTTCTCCATACCCCCTGATCCCTGTAGCCACAAGGGCCACATCTAACTCCCTCTTAAATATAGCCAATGAACTGGCCTCAACTACCTTCTGTGGCTGAAAAATCCAGAGATTCACCTCTCTCTGTGTGAAAAATGTTTTACTCATCTCGGTCCTAAAAGATGTCCCCCTCATCCTTAAACTGTGACCCTATGTTCTGGACTTCCCCAACATCGGAAACAATCTTCCTGCATCTAGCCTGTCCAACCCATTAAGAATGTTGTAAGTTTCTATAAGATCCCTTCTCAATCTTCTAAATTCTAGCAAGTACAAGCCAAGTCTATCCAGTCTTTCTTCATATGAAAGTCCTGACATCCCAGAAATCAGTCTGGTGAACCTTCTCTTTACTCCCTCTTCGGCAAGAATGTCTTTCCTCAGATTAGGAGACCAAAACTGTACGCAATACTCCAGGTGTGGTCTCACCAAGACCCTGTACAACTGCAGTAGAACCTCCCTGCTCCTCTTCTCAAATCCTTTTGCTATGAATGCTAACATACCATCCTTTTTCTTCACTGCCTGCTGCACATGCATGCCTACTTTCAATGAGTGGTGTTCCACGACACCCAGGTATCGTTGCACCTCCCCTTTTCCTAATCGGCCACCATTCAGATAATAGCCTACCTTCCTGTTTTTGCCACCAAAGTGGATAACCTCATATTTATCCACATTATACTGCATCTGCCATGCATTTGCTCACTCACCCAGCCTATCCAAGTGACCTTGCAGCCTCCTAGCATCCTCCTCACAGCTAACACTTCCCCCCAGCTTCGTGTCATCCGCAAACTTGGAGATGTTGCATTGAATCCCCTCGTCCAAATCATTAATATATATTGTAAATAGCTGGGGTCCAGGCACTGAGCCTTGCGGTACCCCACTAGTCACTGCCTGCCATTGTGAAAATGACCCGTTAATCCCACTCTTTGCTTCCTGTCTGCCAGCCAGTTCTCTATCCACATCAATACTGAACCCCTCATACCGTGCGCTTTAAGTTTATATACTAATCTATTGTGTGGGACCTTTTCGAAAGCCTTCTGAAAGTCCAGATATAACCCATCCACTGGTTCTCCCTTATCCACTCTACTAGTTACATTCTCGAAAAATTCAATAAGATTCGTCAGACATGATTTACCCTACGTAAATCCATGCTGACTTTGTCCAATGATTTCACCACTTTACAAATGTGCTGCTATCCCATCTTTAATAACTGATTCTAGCAGTTTCCCCACAATCGATGTTAGACTAACTGGTCTGTATTTCCCCGTTTTCTCTCTCCCACCCTTTTTTTTTAAAAGTGGGGTTACATTAGCTACCCTCCAATCCTCAGGAACTACAGAATCCAAAGAGTTTTGAAAAATTATCATTAATGTATCCACTATGTCTGTGGCTACTCCCTTAAGTACTCTGGATGGGGCCTATCTGGCCGTAGGGATTTTTAGGCCTTTAATCCATTCAATTTACCTAACACCACTTCCCAGCTAACATGGATTTCACTCAGTTCCTCCATTTCATTTGACCCCCGATCCCCTGCTATTTCCGGCAGATTATTGATGTTTTCCTTCGTGAAGCAAAACCAAAGTAGTTATTAAATTGGTCTGCCATGTCCTTGTTCCCCATGATCAATTCATCTGTTTCTGACTGCAAGGGATCTACATTTGTTTAACTAATCTTTTTCTCTTCACATATCTATAAAAACTTTTGCAGTCAATTTTTATGTTCCCTGCCAGTTTTCTTTCATAATCTAATTTTCCTTTCCAAATTAAGTCCTCCTCTGCTGGACTGAATTTATCTCCGTCCTCTGGTCGGCTGCTTTTTCTGGATAAATTGTATGCTTCATCTTTTGTTTTGATGCTATCCTTGGTTCCCCTTGTTACCCACGGATGCACTACCTTCCCTGATTTATTATTTTGCCAAACAGGGATAAAAACATGTTGTAGTTCATCCATGCAGTCTTTAAATGCCTTCCATTGCATGTGCACCGTCAACCCTTTAAGAATCTATTGCCAGTCGATCTTGGCCATTTCACGTCTCATACCCTCAAAGTTAAATGGTTGGCATTCACCTGGATTCACCACTCTGCTTCCAATGTGCCTAATATCGTTGCTCAACGCTCCGCCAATCGGGCACATGAAAGCGCCCTGTCGATCTAGCATGAGCTTGAGGCGCAGCAAGAATAAAGCCAATCAGAACGATCCCGAAATGATAAGCGGAGGAAGTCAATGATCTTGCTTTTCGCCGTTTCAGGCAACTTCATACAGCTTTGTATATGTTCTATGTTTTCTTTGGACGCAGATAACAAGGTGCTTTTGTTCAACCAGTTACCGTGACCCGATGTTTATCGCGGACCAAACCAGCTGCATGCGCTTGCTTTTCGGTTGCTGCACAAACACTTGTATTTACGCGGTGACATAGCCCAAATTAAGAAAGGAGCTAGAAAATGGGATGCGATATCCGCTGAGTGTAATCTATAAACATGTTAAAGAAAGAGACGGTTGTTGAAATTCCGAGCACCAGGCCACAGCAGCATTTCATCTCGCCCTTCAACTGAGACCAATCGTATTCACGACTACATGAGACATATCACTGTGTAACATCTGCAAAATCCGGAATATTTCTATATTTTGAATAAATTAACAAGATTTAGCCTAGGGTAATTTTTCAGCGACCGGATTGTCACGGGCTCGATTATAATCGGACTTACACACAAAAGTATTTCAAATATTGTTTGTTGCGAGATCTGTGTGGTCTTGGGAAACTGATTGAACGCATTGATGGGAGATCGTGTTAAAAGTATAGCCTCAACCTGGTATAGAATATGGATCATCCGTTACCAGATCTCAAATAGATAATCGTCATTTATGATCGCGCGGTTATCAATTTGTTTTGGCTTTTAACAAAATGCCTCTGGGTCCAGTAACCTCGAACCCACAGAAGAGTGTTCAAGAAGGAACTGCAGATGCTGGAAGATCGAAGGTACACTAAATTGCTGGAGAAACTCAGCGGGTGCAGCAGCATCTATGGAGCGAAGGAAATACGCGACGTTTCGGTCCGAAACCCTTCTTCAGACTGATGGGGGTGGGGGGAGAATGAAGTAAAAGGGGAGGAGGAGGAGGAGGAGCCCGAATGCGGGCGGATGGGAGGGTGGGAGGAGACAGCTAGAGGGTTAAGGAAGGGGAGGAGACAGCAAGGGCTAGCAAAATTGGGAGAGAAGAGTGTATGAATGTAAACCAGTTCCCACTAACACAGATCCAAATGACGTGTTGAATGCCACATTAGCCAAGTAATGGTAGATAAAAATGCTGGAGAAACTCGGCGGGTGCAGCAGCATCTATGGTGCGAAGGAAATAGGCAACGTTTCGGGCCGAACCCCTTCTTCAGAATGGGGGGGGGGGGCAGGGGCGAATGGAAAAAGGAACAGGAGGAGCCCGAGGGCTGCGGGAGAGCAGAGAATTCAATGTTTATGCCGCTAGGGTGCAGACTGCCCAAGCGGAATACGAGGTGCCGCCTCAAAAATGTCCAGTGATGCTCACTCTGGCTATTGAGGAGACACAGGACAGAGAGGTCGGATTGGGAATGGGAGGGGGAGTTGAAGTGCTGAGCCACCGGAAGGTCAGGTAGGTTAATGCGGACGGAGCGGAGACACGATCGCCAAGCCTTGGTCTCACCGGTGTAGATCAGCTGAAATCTAGAGCAGCGGAAGCAACAGATGAGGTTGGAGGAGACGCAGGTGAACCACTGTCGCACCTGAAACGACTGCTTGGGTCCTTGAATGGAGTCGAGGGGGGAGGTAAAGCTACAAGTGTTGCATATCTTGCGGTTGCAAGGGAAAGTCCCGGGAAGGCGGTGTTGCAGGAGGGAAGAATTTACAAGGGAGTTACGGAGGGAGCGGTATCTGCGGGAAGCAGACAGGGGGGAGATGGGAAGATATGGCGAGTGGTGGGGTCACCTTCGAGTTGGCGAAAATGACGGCGGACTATTTATTGCGATGTACCATGTAATGTTCACGAGGTCTGAATGATGACAGGAGTTGTGTGCAGGGGCCGCTGTCCAAAGCATTTTGCAGATCTGATGGCTGGTTGTTTGGTCGAGGGCTTGGTGGAGCATGAAAACGCTACGTGCCAATTGTTGAAAATAATATCCGTATACATCGGGATTTAGTGGCCGACACGGACACGGCGGAATCATGTAGATTTCAGTATAATACTGCTCAATAGAATATAAACTTTATGAACGCAGGTTGTCAAGAACACTACCGTGTCATGACCTCTACTGGTTTAAAATTTACAATGAAACCAACATAACCGACCACATACATTCAGTGCTGAGACAGCGCGCTTTAATGTACCACATGGCAATGGAATAATTGAATCTTCCGCGGTTGTTAGTCAGGTGCATTATCGCAGCCTGCGTCCTGCAAACGGAAGTATTACTCGGGTGAATCGGGGATCCCCTGGCGATTCTATCATGGATAGTATCAGGCCCCGTACCAGGTGGGCATCATCTGGAGCAGGCGGGCCGAATTCGTGACGGGATTATGCTGGGATATTTCGGTGTGACAGGAACTGCTCCGTCCTGCGAAGGAGTGGCGGTGACGTTGATGTTTCTGTTGATCAGGTAGTGACGGGTAAGAGACACCGCAAGGACACCGTCTTTGTAAGCTTCGAGTCCACTACGACGCCCATGGACAAACACCATTTTCCATACAAGTACGACCCCAAATATTCCATAGTCTCTGCATTCTTATCTATTCCCCGATATTTCACCAATCGTTTTTAGATTGAGATACATTTGTAATGGCTAGTGTACAAAACGATCCGCGGGGTCATGGGAATTCAGGGGGATTCTGGAAACCCGGTAAACCCACCTGGTCAAAGCATCAGGTTAACAATCCCACCTTAGACAGCGGGAGAGATACCCAATAACTTTACCGAAGCACATTGTACTCCTCAGTAAGATACTCACATGCTCGCACGCGTCGAAAGGACATGCTCAAATCAATGTACTGAAGCACAAGATATACCCCGCACATCATTACTTTCTGCAGATTCGGCAATGTAGGCAGGCGCAGATTGATAAGAATGAGAGGAATTCCTCCCATCTACACAGAATATTGACATCTATCTATGTGCTCACCCACAATCGAATACAATGCTCAGACACATGCACACAACCAAAATCAGGAGGAGAAACACATATAACATCCTACAACTTCACTGGCGATCACTCGTTCGTCTATTAATGTCCTCTGATGTGTCCTTTCTGGGGTCTTGAGATGGCCGAAAGTATGACATAGACAATATCCTCCGGTGGCCGATTGTTCGGGACAGTTTCCACGTGACAGGCTTCGTGAGCACCCACAGCGGTGGTAGTGCTCGAAATGCAAACCAGCCACGATCCTCCGCCTGTTTTACATGTGAGTTCTTCAACTTGGACTGCGTCATTGTCAGTTACTTAAATATCCATCTGCCCAAAATGTCCGCCAATTTTTAATTTAAACACAGATCGAAATAAAAAGCTTCTTTCGCGAATTACTCGCCTGAAAACGTTGCAACAAATGCATTCCAATTTACATCACCATTTCAAACACAATAGACATCATGCTTTAGTTACCTGAAAACCGGTGCAACCATTTTAAAACCATACCATATAACCATATAACCATATAACAATTACAGCACGGAAACAGGCCATCTCGGCCCTACAAGTCCGTGCCGAACAACTTTTTTCCCTTAGTCCCACCAGCCTGCACTCATACCATAACCCTCCATTCCCTTCTCATCCATATGCCTATCCAATTTATTTTTAAATGATACCAACGAACCTGCCTCCACCACTTCCACTGGAAGCTCATTCCACACCGCTACCTCTCTCTGAGTAAAGAAGTTCCCCCTCATATTACCCCTAAACTTCTGTCCCTTAATTCTGAAGTCATGTCCTCTTGTTTGAATCTTCCCTATTCTCAAAGGGAAAAGCTTGTCCACATCAACTCTGTCTATTCCTCTCATAATTTTAAAGACCTCTATCAAGTTCCCCCATAACCTTCTGCGCTCCAGAGAATAAATACCTAACTTATGCAACCTATCTCTGTAACTTAGTTGTTGAAACCCAGGCAACATTCTAGTAAATCTCCTCAGTACTCTCTCTATTTTGTTGACATCCTTCCTATAATTCGGCGACCAAAATTGTACACCATACTCCAGATTTGGTCTCTGCAATGCCTTGTACAATTTTAACATTACATCCCAGCTTCTATACTCAATGCTCTGATTTATAAAGGCTATCTTACCAAAAGCTTTCTTTACCACCCTATCTATATGAGATTACACCTTCAAGGAACTATGCACGGTTATTCCCAGATCCCTCTGTTCAACTGTATTCTTCAATTCCCTACCATTTACCATGTACGTCCTATTTTGATTTGTTCTGCCAAGGTGAAGCACCTCACATTTATCAGCATTAAACTCCATCAGCCATCTTTCAGCCCATTTTTCCAAATGGCCTAAATCACTCTGTAGACTTTGGAAATCCTCTTCATTATCCACAACTATCTTGGTATCATCTGCATACTTACTAATCCAATTTACCACCCCTTCATCCAGATCATTGATGTACATGACAAACAACAAAGGAGCCAACACAGATCCCTGAGGCACTCCACTAGTCACCTGCCTCCAACCCGACAAACAGCCATCCACCATTACCCTCTGGCTTCTCCCACTCAGCCACTGTTGAATCCATCTTGCTATTCCTGCATTTAATCCCAACAGTTGAACCTTCTGAACCAACCTTCCATGAGGACCCTTGTCAAAGGCCTTACTGAAGTCCATGTAGACAACATCCACTGGTTTACCCTCGTCAATTTCCCTAGTAACCTCTTCAAAAAATTCAAGAAGATTAGTCAAACATGACCTTCCAGGCACAAATCCATGTTGACTGTTCCTAATCAGACCCTGTTTATCCAGATGCTTATATATATTATCTCTAAGTATCTTTTCCATTAATTTACCCACCACTGAAGTCAAACTAACAGGTCTATAATTGCTAGGTTTACTCTTAGAACCCTTTTTAAACAATGGAACAACATGCGCAATACGCCAATCCTCGGGGACTATTCCCGTTTCTAATGACATTTGAAATATTTCTGTCATAGCCCCGGCTATTTCTACACTAACTTCCCTCAATGTCCTAGGGAATATCCTGCCAGGACCTGGAGACTTATCCACTTTTATATTTTTCAAAAGTGTCAGTATTTCTTTTACTTTGAAACTCATAGTATCCATAGCTATTCTACTAGTTTCCCTTACCTCACATAATTCAATATCCTTCTCCTAGGTGAATACCGAAGAAAATAAATTGTTCAATATCTCCCCCATCTCTTTTGGCTCTGCAGATAGCTGTCCACTCTGTCTCTCCAATGGACCAATTTTATCCCTAGTTATCCGTTTGCTATTAATATAGCGGTAGAAACATTTTGGATTTACTTTCACCTTACTTGCCAAAGCAACCTCATATCTTCTTTTAGCTTTTCTTGATTCTTTCTTAAGATTCTTTTTACATTCCTTATACTCCTCATTTACTTCATGCTGCCTATAATTATTGTAGAGCTCCCTCTTTTCCCGAACAAGATGTCCAATTTCCCTTGAAAACCAGGGCTCTTTCCAATGTTTACTGTTTCCTTTCAACCGAACAGGAACATAAAGATTCTGTACTCTTAAAATGTCCCCTTTAAATGTCCTCCATTCCTCTTCTATATCTTTCCCATAAAACAACATGTCCCAGCTCACTCCTTTTAAATCACCTCGCATCTCATCAAAGTTAGCCTTTCTCCAATCAAAAATCTCAACCCTAGGTCCAGTACTGACCTTCTCCATAATTATATTGAAACTAATGGTATTGTGATCACTGGACCCGAAGTGCTCCCCAACGCATACCTCCGCCACCTGTCCCGTCTCATTTCCTAACAGGTGGTCCAGCACTGCCCCTCCACTAGTAGGCACCTCTATGTATTGCTGCAAAAAACTATCCTGCACACATTTTACAAACTCAAAACCATCCAGCCCATTTACAGAATGTGTTTCCCAGTGTATGTGTGGAAAGTTGAAATCTCCCACAATCACTACCTTGTGCTTACTACTAATATCTGCTATCTCCTTACATATTTGCTCTTCCAATTCTCGTTCCCCATTTGGCGGTCTATAATACACCCCTATAAGTGTTGCTACACCTTTCCCACTTCTCAGTTCCACCCAAATAGCCTCCCTAGATGAGCCCTCCAATCTATCCTGCCAAAGCACTGCTGTAATATCTTCCCTGACTAGCAATGCAACACCTCCACCTCTTGCCCCTCCAATTCTATCACACCTGAAGCAACGAAATCCTGGAATATTTTGTTTCCAATCACAGCTCTCCTGCAACCATGTTTCACTGATCGCCACAACATCATACTTCCAGGTGTCTATCCAGACTCCAAGCTCATCCACATTTCTTACAATGCTCCTAGCATAAAAATATGCACATTTAAGAAACCCCCCGTCTCTTATTCCCTGTTTATTTCCTTTTTTTCTGTCTCCTCTTGTGTCCGAGTGCTTCCCTTTTCTGCGTCCTGCCTCCCATTCTGTCTACTAGCTTTCTCTATTTGAGTCCCTCGCCCCAACCATTCTAGTTTAAAGTCTCCCCAGTGGCCTTTGCAAATTTCCCCGCCAGGATATTGGTCCCCCTCGGGTTCAAGTGCAACCCATCCTTTCTGTACAGGTCCCACCTTCCCCAAAAGAAGTCCCAATGATCCAGAAACTTGAATCCCTGCCCTCTGCATCAGTCTTTGAGCCACGCATTTATCCTCCACCTCGCTCCATTCCTACTCTCACTGTCGCGTGGCACAGGCAGTAATCATGAGATTGTTACCTTTTTGGTCCTTTTCCTTAACTCTCCTCCCAACTCATAAAACCTCCTTTCAGGACCTCTTCCCTTTTTTTACCTATGTCATTGGTACCTATATGTACCACGTCCTCAGGCTCATCTCCCTCTGACTTCAGGATATATTGGATGCGTTGAGACACGTCCGAGACCTTGGCACCAGGGAGGCAGACCACTATCCTGGTCTCCCGACTGCGTCCACAGAAACGCCTATCCGACCCCCTAACAATAGAGTCCCCATTTACTATTGGCCTCTTCTTTTTTTCCCTACATTTCGGAGCAACAGGGCCGGTCTCTGTGCTGGAGGCCTGTCCGCTCTCGCTACCCTCGGGCAGGCTGTCACCCCCATCCGTACTCAAACAGGAGTACTTATTTGCAAGGTGTACCGACATTGGAGTACTCACTCGTTCCTGCCTCTGCCCCTTGCCCTTCCTTAGCGTGACCCACATGTCCCTCTCCCGTGGTTTCGGAGTGACCACCTCCCTATAACTCCCCTCTATGACCTCCTCACTCTCCCTGACCAGACCGAGGTCATCGAGCTGCTGATCCAGGATCCTAATACGGTCCATTAGGAGCCCCATCTCCCTGCACCTGGTGCAGATGTGGACGTCTGGAGGGCCATCCGACACCATGACCTCCCACATCTGACATCCAGAACAGTACACTGCTCTGACTGTCATTCTCTCGCCTTACCCTGGATCCGATACCAGTATAATACAATAGAAACTCCTGGGACAAATCAGCAGGTATCTGACTCACAAACAGCTGCTCCCTCTTGCCCTTTAAACTGCACCTTTATTATATAAACAAAAAGTACTGTACCTTTAGCCCACTGTACCCTTAGCTCACTGTACGTTTACTAAAGCACTGCGCCTTTAGCCCACTGTACCCTTGGCTCACTGTACCTTTACTAAAGCACTGTACCTTTTGCCCACTGTACCCTTAGCTCACTGTACCTTTACTAAAGCACTGTACCTTTAGCCCACTGTACCCTTAGCCCACTGTACCTTTACTGAAGCACTGTACCTTTAGCCCACTGTACCCTTGGCCCACTGTACCTTTACTAAAGCACTGTACCTTTAGCCCACTGTACCCTTGGCTCACTGTACCTTTACTAAAGCACTGTACCTTTAGCCCACTGTACCCTTAGCTCACTGTACCTTTACTAAAGCACTGTACCTTTAACCAGAAAGCAGAAATGCTAACCTGAGGTTGCACCCAATCAGCTGCTTCCTGTAGTCTGCATCCGCCAATGAGCGGCTTCCACCAGAAACCCTCCCTATGGAGTGTGGAACGTTACGGATTTTGGTGGAAGCCCCGACCCTCCTCCACTGTCTCAAATGGTCCCGGGCCTCTGTAAAAGCAAGCCCCGCGCTCGATTTATATACTCACCGCCCTGACCCTCCTCCACTCGCTCCAACGGTCCCGGGCCTCTGTAAAAGCAAGCCCCGCGCTCGATTTATATACTCACCGCCCTGACCCTCCTCCACTCGCTCCAACGGTCCCGGGCCTCTGTAAAAGCAAGCCCCGCGCTCGATTTATATACTCACCGCCCTGACCCTCATCCACTCGCTCCAACGGTCCCGGGCCTCTGTAAAAGCAAGCCCCGCGCTCGTGTTGTATACTCACCGCCCTGACACTCCTCCACTCGCTCCAACGGTCCCGGGCCTCTGTAAAAGCACGCCCCGCGCTCGATTTGTATACTCACCGCCCTGACCCTCCTCCACTCGCTCCAACGGTCCCGGGCCTCTGTAAAAGCAAGCCCCGCGCTCGATTTGTATACTCACCGCCCTGACCCTCCTCCACTCGCTCCAACGGTCCCGGGCCTCTGTAAAAGCAAGCCCCGCGCTCGATTTATATACTCACCGCCCTGACCCTCCTCCACTCGCTCCAACGGTCCCGGACCTCTGTAAAAGCAAGCCCCGCGCTCGATTTATATACTCACCGCCCTGACCCTCCTCCACTCGCTCCAACGGTCCCGGGCCTCTGTAAAAGCAAGCCCCGCGCTCGATTTGTATACTCACCGCCCTGACCCTCCTCCACTCTCTACAACGGTCCCGGGCCTACTTGAGAACCATGGGCGATTTACAGAAGAAAAAAAATTACAGCCGGATTTGTTACTTCTGAAACGATTTAGTTGCCAAAGGAATCAAGAAAAACCACAAAAATGCTTTAGTGTTGATGAAATGCAGTGCGCAAACGGCCAATGTTCGCTAAGCATCTCCCTGGAAGATGGAGTTGGAAACAATGGTAAATGCCTACCAGCAGTACATCGCGTGTAATCCATTTGGTGTAGCGTGACCCGACTGCCATGAAACCTCCCTGTGTGTGAATATATGTGTGTGTGTTTGAATATCTGTGTGTGAATATGTATGTGTGTGTGTGAATATGTATGTGTGTGTGAATATGTGTGTGTCTGAATATGTGTGTGAGTGAATATGTGTGTGTGTGAATATGTGCGTGTCTATATATGTATGTGTGTGTGAATATGTGTGTGAGTAAATATGTGTGTGTGAATATGGGTGTGCGTGTGTGTGTATGTGTATGTGTGTGAGTGCATGTGAATATATATACGTGCGTGTGTGAATATGTGCGCGTGTGCATGATTATATGTGTGTGAATATGAGTGTGGGTGTGTATATGTGTGTGAGTGTACGTGTGTGTGTGCATGATTATATGTGTGTGTGAATATGAGTGTGGGTGTGTGTGCATATGTGTGTGAGTGCATGTGAATATATATATATATGTGTGTGTGTGAAATAATATGGCATTTCGTAGTTCAGCGCATATTTGTTATGTTTAATAGCTTGATGGCTGTCAGGAAGAAGCTGTTCCTCAATGTAGTCGTCACAGTTTTCAGTTTACAAAAGTCGGACGTGACTCCAGAAGTCGGGCATCAGTCAGTCCACAAGCTGTGAGAGTCAGTCCAAAGGCCATGAGTTAATCTCAAGGCAGTGAGTTAGTCCACAGGTCATGAGTAAATCGCTCACTGCCCCCCTCCTCCACTGACATATCCCACCTCAAGACGCTGTCCTCCGCCTGGCTATAGGATGCACCCCCTACTGAAGCCCTCCACATCCCCTGCATGAGGACACCCCAACCCCTTCTCATCAGTTCACGACAACCCCTGCCTGAAGCTGGCATTGGCTGCACGACATTTATCACCCATAGGGCAGTGTCTTGAGGTTAGGGATGAGTGTGTGTATGTGTGTGTAATTGAGTCTGTGTGTGCGTGTGTGTGAGCGAGTGAGTCCGTGTGTGTGTGTATGAGTCTATGGGTGGGTGGATCTTTGTGTGAATGTGTGTGTCATTGAGTTTGTATGTGAGTGAATGAGTGTGTGTGTGTGTGTGTGTGTGTGAATATGTGTGTGCATGTGAATATGTGTGTGTGTGTGTGTGAATATGTGTGTGTGTGTGTGTGAATATGTGCGTGGGTGAATATGTGTGTGTGAACGTGTGTGTGTCTGAATAAGTGTGGGTGTGAATATGTGTGTGTGTGAATATATGTGTGTGTATGTGAGTGTGTGTGCATATGTGTGCGAGTGTGTGTGAATATATATGTGTGTGTGAAATAATATAGTATTTCGTAGTTCAGAGCATATTTGTTAAGTTTAATAGCGTGATGGCTGTCAGGAAGAAGCTGTTCCTCAATGTAGATGTTACCGTTTTCAGTTTACAAAAGTCGGACGTGACTCCAGAAGTCGGGCATCAGTCAGTCCACAAGCCGTGAGAGTCAGTCAGTCTAAAGGGCATGAGTTAATTCCAAGGCAGTGAGTGAGTCCACAGGTCATGAGTAAATCGCTCACTGCCCACCAGCTGTAAGTGACTGAACTGCCAGCCCAATAATCCATTCAGTCCACCCTCTTCCCCCTTCTCTCTTACAGTCTCACCTGTTTTGGGCAGAATTTGTGGCAGTTTCTCAGCCGCCAGCCTGCCAGGTCTGAGTGATTGTACTGCCAGGCCTCAGTGACTGTGCTGCCAACCCAAAAATCCATTTGGCCCACAAATTCCATTATAGCCCTCTGGAAATCAGTACATTTGGCCCCCAACACTCATACTAGCGCAACAGAAAGCCCCCCCCCCCCTCACACTGGCCATTTCATCAACAGAAAGGCATTATTCGTGTTTTTTCTTGATTCCTTTGGTATCTAAAAATTCACAGAAGTGATAAATCTGGCTGAAAATATTTCTTCAGATGCGTTTTCATTTTGTATGTAAAAACCTACTTGAGAACCATGGGCGATTTGAAAAAAAAATACAGCCAGATTTATTACTTCTGAAACTTTATAGTTGCCAAAGGAATCAAGAAAAACACAAATAATGCTTTAGTGTTGATGAAATGCAGTGAGCAAACGGCCAATGTTCGCTAAGCATCTCCCTGGAAGATGGAGTTGGAAACAATGGTAAGTGCCTACCAGCAGTGCATCGCGTGTAATCCATTTGGTGTAGCGTGAACCGACTGCCGTGAAACCTCCCTATATAATAATAATAATAATAATAATACATTTTATTTATGGGCGCCTTTCAAGAGTCTCAAGGACACCTTACAAAAATTGAGCATGTAGAGGAAAAACATGTAAGGGGAATGAAATAAATAGTAGAGACATGACTAGTACACAAAGTAAAGACAGAATTCAATACAAAACACAGTATGAGGCAATTAATGCACAGATGAAAAGGGACGGGGACGTGGGGCTAAGGATAGGCAGAGATGAAGAGATGGGTCTTGAGGCGGGACTGGAAGATGGTGAGGGACACGGAATTGCGGATCAGTTGGGGGAGGGAGTTCCAGAGCCTGGGAGCTGCCCTGGAGAAGGCTCTGTCCCCAAAACTGCAGAGGTTGGACTTGTGGATGGAGAGGAGACCGGCTGATGTGGATCTGAGGGACCGTGAGGGTTGGTAAGGGGAGAGGAGGTCAGTGAGATATGGGGGGGCCAGATGGTGGAGGGCTTTGTAGGTGAGGACCAGGATTTTGTAGGTGATCCGGAGGGAGATGGGAAGCCAGTGAAGTTTTTTGAGGACTGGAGTGATGTGATGCCAGGATTTGGTGTGGGTGATGAGTCGGGCGGCAGCGTTCTGGACCAGTTGGAGTCGGTTGATGTAGGTGGAGCTGATGCCAAGGAGAAGTGAGTTGCAATAGTCCAGTCGAGAGGAGATGAAGGCATGGATGAGTCTTTCAGCAGCATGCGGTGTGAGAGAGGGTCTGAGTTTGGCGATGTTGCGGAGATGAAAGAAGGAGGTTTTAATCACATGGCGGATGTGAGGCTCAAGGGAGACGGTGGAATCAAATATCACGCCAAGGTTGCGGGCCTGGGGAGATGGGGAGACAGTGGTGCCGTCGATGGTGAGAGTGGGGTTATTGATTTTGCTGAGATACATATGTGTGTGTGCGTGTGAATAAATGTGTGTGTGTGTGTGAATATATGTGTGTGAATATGTGTGTGTGTGTGTCAATATGTGTGTGTGTAGGTGTGTGTCTGAATATGTGTGTTAGTGAATATGCGTGTGTGTGAATATGTACGTGTCTCTATATGTATGTGTGTGTGAGTAAATATGTGTGTGTGTGAATATGTGTGTGTGTGTATATGTGAGTGTACGTGTGTGTGCATGCTTATATGTGTGTGTGAATATGAGTGTGTGTGTGTGTGCATATGTGTGTGAGTGCATGTGAATATATATATATGTGTGTGTGTGTGTGTGAAATAATATAGTATTTCGTAGTTCAGAGCAAATTTGTTAAGTTTAATAGCGTGATGGCTGTCAGGAAGAAGCTATTCCTCAATGTAGATGTTACAGTTTTCAGTTTACAAAGGTCGGACGTGACTCCAGAGGTCAGGCATCAGTCAGTCCACAAGCCGTGAGAGTCAGTCAGTCTAAAGGACATGAGTTAATCCTAAGGCGGTGAGTGAGTCCACAGGTCTTGAGTAAATCGCTCACTGCCCCCTCTCCTCCACTGACATGCCCCACGTCCGCCAGGCTATAGGATGCACCCCGTACTGAAGCCGCTCTCATCCCCTGCATGAACCCCCCCCCCCCATTCTCATCAGCTCACGAGAACCCCCGCCTGAAGCTGTGCCCCTCCCTTGGCTGCACAATGTTTACCACCCCCCACCCCGCCCTGACAGCCCCCACCTCAAAAAAATGTTTTGCACAAAATCTTCAGTGTTCATTAACAACTCAAATTGTCTTTAGGCTGCTTTTTCAACATCATGTCAGGAAATGTTAGAGGTGGCTATTGCTGTAGTATCCTCCAGGATAGCGGCTACATTTCTGCCTGGTGGAAGAACTACATATTCTCGATTCAAGATACCCATCCAAGTGGCCGAGGATACATTGTGCAACATCGAGCAGAACTCTAAGACGGCACATTTCACGAGCCAAGTGAAAGTCATTGTTAGGGATGAATGTCCAATGATTAGGAGAGAATGCTTTGAAGGTGTGGACAGAACACTTCCAGATGTCTTCAGCAACACTAAGCATTTTGGTGCCCCTCTGCCATTACAGGCCTCAGTGACTGAGCTGCCAGCCCAAAAATCCATTCCGCCTACAAACTCCATACTAGCCGTCTGGAAACCAGTACCTGCGGCCCAACATACTAGCTCAACAGAAATATGAAGGGAAACGTCAAAGGTGTCCTGAAGGATGGATCATTGCCCAAGAATGTTGTCATTAATAGCGTGCTTCGTTGAATGATGACATCTGAGATAAACTCTCAGATTTTCCTTCTTAAAATTTGACCGCTGACTTTCTGTATATTAAAATTGTGTATTTTTATCAACAGGAAATAGTTATCAAGAGGCAGCGAGCAGCAGAACACAACAAGTGGGGGGGTGGGGTGGGGTGGGGTGAGGGTGAAGGTAGGTGGGCTGACTGAGTGAATTGCCAGCGTACCAGGCGTGAGTGACTGCACTGCCAGCCCACGAGCCGTGAGTTAGTGAACTGCCAGCCCAATAATCCATTAAGTCCACACTCTTCCCCTTCTCTCTCTTACTGTCTGTCACCTGTTTTGGGCACAATTTCTGGCAGTTTCTCAGCCGCCAGCCTGCCAGGTCCGAGTGATTGTACTACCAGGCCTCAGTGATAGAGCTGCCAGCTCAAAAATCCAATCGGCCACAAACTCCATACTAGCCCTCTGGAAATCAGTACCTTCGGCCCACAACACTCATACTAGCGCAACAGAAAGCCCCCCTCCCACTGGCCAGCAATATTGGAATTGCTGCAGAGGTGGAATATTGTCATTAACCCCTCTCCCTCACCAGCGTCTCTACTTCCTGAGGAGACTGAAGAAGGTCCATCTGTCTCCTCAGATCCTAGTGAACTGCTACCGCTGCACCATCGAGAGCATCCTTACCAACTGCATCACAGTATGGTATGGCAACTGCTCTGTCTCCGACCGGAAGGCATTGCATAGGGTGGTGGAAATTGCCCAACGCATCACCGGTTCCTCGCTCCCCTCCATTGAGTCTGTCCAAAGCAAGCGTTGTCTGCGGAGGGCGCTCAGCATCGCCAAGGACTGCTCTCACCCCTACCATGGACTGTTTACCCTCCTACCATCCGGGAGGCGCTACAGGTCTCTCCGTTGCCGAACCAGCAGGTCCAGGAACAGCTTCATCCCGGCGGCTGTCACTCTACTCAACAACGTACCTCGGTGACTGCCAATCACCCCCCCCCACCCCCCGGACACTTATTATCACTTATTATTATTTATTCAAATCATTTGCTATGTCGCTCTTCCAGGGAGATGCTAAATGCATTTCGTTGTCTCTGTACTGTACACTGACAATGACAATTAAAATTGAATCTGAATCTGAATCTGAATATTGTGTTGGGTGTCCAGCCCTCCTGTGTGATGCTGGAACACAACGGGTCCCACTTAGACTAGTAAATATAAATATAAATATAAAACAGCTGTCTCAGTCCAACATCCATCAGAGAGGGCGTGGAGGAGGCAGAGGGGATAAGAGGGAGTTACAGAGACGGGGGGGGGGATCGGTGGGTTCAAACATTGGGATGAGGACAGAGGTGATGAAGAGGATTTGTGTGTGTGGTTAGATGTGCGTGCGGGTGTGTATGTGTGTGTGTGTGTGTGTGTGTGTGTGTGTGTGTGTGTGTGTGTGTGTGTGTGTGTGTGTGTGTGTGTGTGTGTGTGTGTGTGTATGTGTCTGTGTGTGTGTCTGTGTGGGTGTGTCTGTGTGTGCGCGTGTGTGTGTCTGTGTGTGCCCGTGTGTGTGTCTGTGTGTGTGCGTGTGTGTGTGTCTGTGTGTGTGCGTGTGTGCGTGTGTGTGGTCTAGATGTGTGTGTGTGCGTGAGTGTCCCTCACTCCCTCCCTCCCTCCCCCTCCCTCCTTCCCCCCTCCCTCTCTCCTTCCTTCCCTCTCTCTCTCCCTCTCTCTCTCCCTCTCTCCCGATCTCCCTCACTCTCTCTCTCCCCCTCTCTCTCTCTCTCTCCATCTCTCTCTCCCTCTCTCCCTCTATCTCTCTCTCCCTCTCTCTCTCTCTCACTCTCTCTCTCTCTCCCTCCCTCCCTCTCCACCTCTCTCCCTCTCTCTCTCTCACTCTCTCTCCCTTTTGAGACAGAGCCTTCTAGTGGTGACTGCAGGACACAACAGGAGAGAGAGAAGGAGAGAGATAGGAGAGAGAGGCTGGAGAGATAGAGAGTGGTGGAAAGAGAGATAGAGGAAGACAGGGGTGAGAGAGATGGACCATATGTCCCTCCCTCTCTCTTCTCCTCTCTCTCTCTCTCCCTCTCCCTCCACCTCTCTAACTCTCTGCACCCTCTCTCGCCCCCTCTGTCATCCCCTCACTCTCTCTCTC